>NW_027131005.1:0-19533 GCF_026122565.2 Emydura macquarii macquarii
ATACTTCAAAAACAAGATTTTGGCCAACAAAGCCGCCCGCTCGGATGGTGCCAATGGGCCTTGTTCAATCCCCACCCCACTGCCCAGCAGCCGCCCCACAACTGCCCTGCAGCCTCCCCACTCGGCTGCCCCACCCCACGGAGCAGGCGGGGGACGAGCAGCAGATTTGTTGTGTAGAAGAGTCACCCCCGAAACTCACCCCCGTCCACACCTCCCCCTGGTCTATCCCCCTTCAAATCCCCCCAGCCTGACCCCCAAAACCCCCCACCACAGCCCGTCCCTCCTCATCCTCCCACCCATCCCCCCTCAGAACCTGTCTCTTCCCCTTCCCCTCAACTACCCATCCCCTCGCCCTCAGTTAAGATGGCCGCTAACGTCCCCTGTTGCCATGGCTCCCAGGCTGCCCTCTGGGCAATGGCAGCCAGCTGGGCTGGGAGGGGCCGGGGGGAGGCTGGGCAATATGGGGGGTGGGAGAACATGGAGGGAACATTGGGGGCTGGGGACTGAGGCTGAGGGGGCAGGAGCTGGAGGGGGGCAGGGCAGTGACGGGGTGACAAGGGAAGCTGCCCCCAGTGGTTGGGGGTCTCTGGTCCCCCCTCATGAGCGTTTCAGGGTGAATCTGCCCCATGGCCGTGGGGGCGCTGAGAGGCCATAGGGGTCGCCTGCCCCTCACTGCACCCCCGCCCGGCCAGAGGTGCCCCAGCTCAGGGGAGTTTTGGTGGGAAAACAAATCCCCCCTCAGACCCCATCCGGTGACCCCGAATCTGTGAGCGGGGAGCCCCTCCCCCATCCCATCTCCCCTCAAACCCCCAATGCTCTGCTGTGACCTTGGCCCCTGTCCCCTCTCCTGCCACTCCCCCGCCCCGACCGCCCCCCATCCCGCCTCCAACACCCATCCCCCACCCTGACCCTGGCCTGTCCCCCCAAACCGATTTCTCACACTTGCTCGCCCCACTGTCCCCCCAAACTCCCGCCTCCCTACAGCGGTTTGCAGATGGCCTCCGAGGCCCAGGAAGTTGAAGGGGTTTGTAAACTCTCTCTGTCTCCGACGCTGCACAGGGACCGGGGAGCCGGGCTCCTTTCAAACCAGGCCCTTCGTTTTACTCGGCTCCTGGGCACACCCCAGAAGCAGCCGTTCGAAGGAAGCTTTTGGGTTAAACACACTGTGACCCGTCCGTGCCCAGGGCAGCCACCTGAGAACGCCAAGATCAGGGCAGGCTGCAAACGGAGAGCAGGTTCCCCCAGCGCTGGTGGGTGACACTGAAGTCAGGCTTCCCAACCAGCCACACACTGCTTCCGATTTCCCACACTGGTTACCAAGAAGCCAGTCCACAAATGCCCACAGCCCCTTTCCCGCATTCCAGTTCCTGGCTCCCAAATCAGCCACTGGGTCCAGAAAGAGACCAGTCATTTAAACTCTATGTTCTTTACTAAAAAGGTTCCCCCTGACCTCAAAGGGTCAGTCACAGCACCAGAGCAATATCAGTCTGGATCTTACCCAAAATACCCCGCTGCCAGCCAGTCCTTTAGTCACTGAAACTAAAGGTTTGTTGCAAAAAGAAAGAAACAAACTATGGGAGAAATGTTAAAGGGTCAAAGCGAATCAGACACATACAAATGACTGAAAGTCCAGATCCATCCAGTCTCTGGGAGAATTGTGGAGTTGTAGCTTGTACAGTTCCTCTGGTGCACATCCAACGCCGGGATGGGTCTAAGTCCTTCAGTTCAGTTGCAGGTGAATTGATCCAGAGGCAGGTGTGTGTCTGTATCTGAACAGGAGCAAAGACAAAATGGATTCTGGGGCTTGGCCTTATATACCCTCTGGGCCTGGCCAGGCTGTCTTGTGCAATGTGACAAGAACTAAAATGGAGTCCAGAGTCACATGGGCCAGTCCTGGTCACTCTTCAGCTGTGCCTTCAGCTTCTTCCTGGGCCCCTTGCATCCGTGAGTGTCTTAATGGGCCATCAAGCAGGTATTGTCCTGCTGCCTCTCAGTCTGGGGTGTGTCCCAGCCAGCACAGTTTGAAACACAGATATATGAAATATATCCATAATTTCCATTTCACATATAACACATGAACAGAAGTGTTATCATCTCACTCAGCACATCACATCCTTTCTAACCGTACCTGACCCGGCACATCTCACATGAATCGTTACAGTTTTGACATATTAATGTTACACAATACAGTAAATGCCTCCCTCAAACCAGCCAGCGTGACACACATGAAGGAGGAATCCAGCCAGGTCTCTCCACTGAGACGGGGGCTGCGTGGCCGTGGGCGACAGCCAGAGTCAGAGAGGCTCAAAGTAGCCGAGCCTCTTGTTTGCAGAACCACCCGGCTCCGGAGAGGAGGAAACGAGTCATTTGACGGGCAGGGTGACCGCCTGGTCCCTAGCAAACAGGGGCCGCGAGGTGGAGGACAGACAGTGTGCAAACGGCGGGTGAAATCCAGCTTCGGGTGAAGGCGTTGGCGCGCGGGACGTGGATTAGCCAGAAGCGGGTGCATTGGCTGGCAAGCGACCCCACCCCCTGCTGCTCGGCGCCTGCGTGGGTACAGTCCGCTCAGGGTGGTCCTGGGCTTGGACCCGTTCTCCTCAGGCAGGGCAGGCTGGGATGGGCTCGACACACCTGACTTCGGGATCTGCTGGGAAGCCGCACGTGTGAGTTGGCGAGGAAGAGAGACGCAGCGGGGCGGAAAATAACACAGCTAAAAAGGGGAAACAGCCCCGGGTCTCCAGCGCCTTTGTGTGCTGCTAATCAGCTCTGCCCGCTGGCGCGCCGGGCGCTGGATGGCGCAGCAATGGCCTCACGTCCAGCTCGCAGAGGGGAAACGAAGTGCCTTAAACGAGAGCAAGGCCGGCCGGCTCCGTCCTGTCCCTCAGGGTGACAGTGACCCTGCTGGCCTCCCACACGCTGGGGCAGCCAGGCTGTAGGGGGGTCATTGAAATGGGGGAGCACCTCACCTAGCATCCGCCCCTCCTCCATCCGAGGGCAGCCTCGGCCAGGATCAGGGCCAGGGCCAGCAGGACCCCGGTGCCCAGGGCCAGGCGGGCGACGTTGCCCCAGGTGTAATCTGGGGATGACAAAGAGGGAGGGGGTTGGTGCTGTCAGACCAATGGGGCTCCCTCCTCCCTCCTGTGCCCCCCATAAACAGGAAGCCTCGACAGTGCCCTACACCCATCCCCCCACACCCGGCTGTGTCTGTGTGTCCCCGTGCGCACCCCTCCATCCATCCCACTGCAGTGTGCCCCTCCCTGTGGCGTCTGCGCCCCACAGACCCATAAAAACTGCATCCATTCCCCTAGCCAGCCCAGCCCTTCCTGGCTCCCCTGGGGAAGGCTCTATGGGCTGATTGCGCCCCTTTAACTGGCCAAGGGGGTCCCCACCTCTGCCCCCTTGTTTCCCCCTCGCTGCCTGGGGTGGAGTGTCTAGGAGACGCGGATCTGGGCCCCTCACCTCTCACCGCCAGCCATGCAGGGTCGCTGGGGTAGGACAGGGCGACCGGCTCCCGCCTGGTGAGATAGGAGCAGCTGTAGCTGCCCACGTCTTCCTCTGTGACGCTGGCCACGGAGAACTCGGCCACGTCCCCCCTGGGCATCTCACGCCCCCAATAGCCTCCGTCTTTGTAGAGAAGGAAGGTGGCGTTCTGGGACCCAGCCCCACAGCGGATGGTGGCGGCTTCTCCCAGGCTGACCCCCCGGCTGGGGCTGATGGAGATGGAGGGCTTGGGCAGAGAGGGCTCTGGGAGCCGGAGGAGACAGGCCGTGAGATGCAGGCCCCGGGCGGGGAGGGGCCGACACGTCAACCCAGCCACCGGCCCCCATCAGCCCAGCCTGCCATTTAGTGCTGGGTTCCCAGGGGAGTGGGGAGGTGCCCGGGATTCGGAGCGTGTGGGAGGGGGTGGCTGGGCAGCCCCTGGGCCCTGACTCCTCTGTGCGTCCCCGAGATGGGGAGCGTCCCCTTGGGAGAGGCCCCTGCTCTGCAGCTCCTCTGGGGGCAGGGCCCCTCTCTGGGATCCAACCTCCTGTGGCTGCTGCTCCCCTCAGTGACTCTGCCCCTGCTCCCTGCCCGGGCGGCCCCTCTCTGGGCTCTAGGGCTCAGGGCAGAGCCTGGCTCTGGCCGTCCCATCAGGGCTGAGCCCCTCCGAGGGTGCTGCTGGGAGTGGGGCTGGCAGCGGGGAGGCCGGGCCTGGCCCCACACCTGCTACCACCAGCTGCATGGTGTCGCTTGGCTGCGACCGGGGACCAGCTGCGATTGAGGGTGATAATAGCAGGGGTAGCTGCCCCCCTCTGCCCGGCTCACTTTGGGGATGGGAAGTTTGACCCCAGCCGGGTCCCTGCCTCGCGCGGCTGCGCTGCTGCCCCGCCTTGTACAGAACAAACTCCAGACCCCGGCGCTGCCCCCGACACTGGAGGGTCTCGGCTCCCCCTAGGGTGACCCCCCGCCGCTGGGGCTCAGAGACACGGAGAGTTTGGGGTAGCTGAGCTCTGCAGTGGGACAGAGACGAGCCTGAGACAGACCCCGGCACAGCCACCGCGCCAGCATGGAGGGGCAGCCACGGGGCAGAGACGGGGTCAGGGTCTCCCAGGTGTTCCAGGGCACGAAAGGCACCAGGCCGAGATCTCACCCTCTCCCCCCATGCCTGCCTCCCAGGGGCCGAGATCTCCACCCTCCCTACACCCACCTCCAGGAGGCTGATCTCCCCACCCCAACCTTCACTGGCTGGACGTCCCACCGGCTGGGTGCCAGAGCTCGCGGAGATCCCCCTGGGGTCTGGATGGGGTGGGGAGGCAGCGGAGAGGCTGGGCTGGTCGCTCACCTGCTACAATGATCTGCACAGGGTCGCTGTGCTCTGAGTAGGCAACATCTAGTGTTCTGTTTCCTATTTTGTTGCTATAACGACAGGTGTAGTTTCCCCTCTGTTCCCGTCTCGAGCTGCGGATGGGA
The DNA here is from genome assembly GCF_026122565.2 of Emydura macquarii macquarii. NCBI lineage: Eukaryota > Metazoa > Chordata > Testudines > Chelidae > Emydura > Emydura macquarii. The sequence continues at coordinate 4,951 of NW_027131005.1, forward strand.
AACTCAGCCTCAGAACCAGCCGGGTCCGTGTATCTCAGGTAGTTTGCATTTCTATCCTTGTAGAGGAGGAACCTCTTGTCCCTGTATTGAAGATGCCAACACCGGATGGTGACGTTTCCCCCCAAGGGGATCACCCCGCTGGGGCTGATGGAGATGTTGGGTTTGGGGTACAGCCCCTCTGGAGTCACAAACAAACAGGCATTAAGTGGGGGTGACACAAACCGCATTGGTCTCATTCAATCCTCTGCCCGTCTGTCGCTCCAACGTCTTACCCCACAGCCGTCCCTGGGGTGCAGGCACGGCCCCGCGGCTCACAGCCGGGGTGAGACACAGGAGAGGAAAAGGAGATTTCCAATCTCTGATTCCTGTTCTGCTCTCAGTTATCCAGGGTCAATTCAGCCCTTTCCCCATTGCAGTCAGGAGTGACTCCAGATTGACCCGGTGGGCTGAGATCAGAATCACCCTCTTTCTGTTTGTCTAACATTGCAGTAGAGCAGCAGCTCTGCTGGAGCTGGGCTGAACATGGATTATTCTTTACAATGTCCTAAAATCTACATTTCTCAAGTTCCCTTGAAATGTGCTGTGCGCTGGGGGTGCGGGTCGGGTTCATGGGATAAATTTCGGTTACTTAAGCAAGCGGTTCCCAGGACAGGCCCCTGAAAAAACCTGTGTTTGCAGAATCCCCCGCTTGTTCTAACATTATTTTTGCCCCCATGTGGAGTTCAAACTGTGGGTCTGACCCACCCCAAACCGCTCTGACCCATGAGCAAAGCAGACTGAAACATGCGTGTGCAGCAAAACGAGGGCTGAGAAACGACGGTGCATTGCTACCGTCCATATTCGTGTCCTCTTCTTACAGCACAGCTCTTACTGACCCGTTCCCTGGGGCTATTGCCAGCCCCCCAGGCAGAGTTCAGGGGGTGCTGTGGGGCAGGGGAGGTATGAGTACCTTGACTCTACTTTCTGGGGGTCAGAGGAGTGAGGGCAGCTGAATTCACCCTTTGTGGTGCCCATCCCTGCAATGAGTGCGGCCAGGTCTCAGCCTGGGTGTGAAAGGGAGCAGAGGATTCATAGGATCATCCCCTTGGTGGGGGATCTGTGCCCCTCCCCCTGTAGGCCCACAGCTAGATTTTGTTATATTGGTTCTATGTGAAATACCCATATTCTTTTGGTATGTGAAAAACCACCACAGCAGTTTCTGTGGGGCTTTGCATTCTGTGTACGCAGGTTGATCTGTTCACTACTGATAGCTTTGTTTGAAGCCACCATCTCTTTGCCTGAAACTGACATCGGGTCATTGATTATCCTGTTTGTAAAGTTACCAAAGATCATTCTGGGACACTGTTGCTATTATTGAAGTACACCTGTTTTATGGTTACTGCTTAAAGTAACATCAGCAACTGTTCCGAACCGGAAAGATTCAGCGTGAAATGAGGCAGTTTTGTGACAACAGTGAATGTTGTAGATCAAAAGAAACGTTGTTGGTTCGGAAGGACACTTGTGTCTTCCAGTTACACGTTGTAAGTAAATGTTGAGATGAGAATGTGACTAGATGAATGAGTGATGTGTGTATGTGAGAGCAGAGAGTGACGGGAAAAGGCGCCAGCTTCGGGTGTTCAAGGGAGCGAAGATAACGACTTTTACGACCCAGAGGGCCGAAGACTGCCCAGCCTGGTGTCCCTGGGATCCACCTCAAAGGACGAAAACAAGATGAACTATGAAAAATAACAACGGTCATGCTTGCAAAACAGGGGCGATTAATAATCACACCAGGATGCAGATGCAGCATGACAAAGCAGAACCTATGGAAGGCGTGAGAGCTCACCCCGATATAAGGGGACAGAAAGATGAGGACTTTGGGTTTGGTTCTACAATCATCCTCCAGGAGCATCGGTGCGCACCCGCAGACCCCTGCTCCTCCCTCGCGTCTTAGCCACCTGGCCAGTGGACTAACACAGCACCTGAGACAGGTAACTACACTTCATCTTTGTAGAAGCGTGTGTGTGTGTGTGTGTGTGCGCGCGCATGCGCGCTTTCTGAAATTGCTTTCTGAAATCTTTGTATTCACAATAAACATGGTGTATTGCCTTGTCCCCCTGAATAAGATCCTGCTGTTTATTTTATAAGCATAACACCCTCACCCATTTAACCTCATCCTTAATGCACAAATTCCCCCAGCTGCCCCATTCCCCGCCGATACTCACTTGCTGACACCCCGCTCCGGCCGGCCAGCCAGCAGCCTGGAAAGGAGACGGCTCATTATGGAACAGATCCCAGAGCAACTGGATCCTACACCCTGGTCTCAGATCTCCTCCCTCCCCCACACCAATGACCACAAGCCCTGGTCTCAGATCCCCCCATGAACACACACCACGGTCTCAGATCTCTCCCATGGACATCCACCCTGGCTGTCCCTGATACTCACTGAGGAGGAGGAGGATGATGAGACCAGATGCCATGATGGGGCAGTGGGGGCCCCTCAGCGCTGCCACCAACGCCCCAGTACCCAGCTCCTCCAAGCCTGAGTACGAGCAAAGTGAGCAGCTGCACCCGGGGCTGCAGTCCCAGGAAGTCCGTGATGAGCTCAGCCCCTTTCTTCCCCATCAGATTATTTCTCTGCAATAGCCAGGCCCAATGTAGCGCGGTCACCAAAAGGCAGCTCCCTGCACCACCCAGCAAACCACATCCCCTAGCGCAGCTGCCCAGGCCCCATCCCCCACACGACCACATGTTGTGACCAGAGGAGTTGAGGCCAGCCAGCCACGCCCTTCGTTTTACTCGGCTCCTGGGCACACCCCAGAAGCAGCCGTTCAAAGAGAAGCTTTTTGGGTTAAACACACTGTGACCCGTCCGTGCCCAGGGCAGCCACCTGAGAACGCCAAGACCAGGGCAGGCTGCAAACGGAGAGCAGGTTCTCCCAGCGCTGGTGGGTGACACTGAAGTCAGGCTTCCCAACCAGCCACGAACTCCTTCCAATTTCCCACACTGGTTACCAAGAAGCCAGTCCACAAATGCCCACAGCCCCTTTCCTGCATTCCAGTTCCTGGCTCCCAAATCAGCCACTGGGTCCAGTAAAGAGACCAGTCATTTAAACTCTCTGCTCTTTACTAGAAAGGTTCCCCCTGACCTCAAAGGGTCAGTCACAGCACCAGAGCAATATCAGTCTGGATCCTACCCAAAATACCCCGCTGCCAGCCAATCCTTTAGTCACTGAAACTAAAGGTTTGTTGCAAAAAGAAAGAAACAAACTATGGGAGAAATGTTAAAGGGTCAAAGCGAATCAGACACATACAAATGACTAAAAGTCCAGATCCATCCAGTCTCTGGGAGAATTGTGGAGTTGCAGCTTGTACAGTTCCTCTGGTGCACATCCAATGCCGGGATGGGTCTAAGTCCTTCGGTTCAGTTTCAAGTGAATTGATCCAGAGGCAGGTGTGTGTCTGTATCTGAACAGGAACAAAGACAAAATGGATTCTGTGGCTTGGCCTTATATACCCTCTGGGCCTGGCCAGGCTGTCTTGTGCAATGTTACAAGAACTAAAATGGAGTCCAGAGTCACATGGGCCAGTCCTGGTCACTCTTCAGCTGTGCCTTTAGCTTCTTCCTGGGCCCCTTGCATCCCTGAGTGTCTGAATGGGCCATCAAGCAGGTATTGTCCTGCCACTTCTCAGTCTGGGGTGTGTCCCAGCCAGCACAGTTTGAAACACGGATATATTAAATATATCCATAATTTCCATTTGACATATAACACATGAACAGAAGTGTTATCATCTCACTCAGCACATCACATCCTTTATAAGAGTACCTGACCTGGCGCATCTCACATGAATCGTTACGGTTTTGACATATTAATGTTACACAATACAGTAAATGCCCCCCTCAAACCAGCCAGCGTGACACACACGCAGGAGGAATCCAGCCAGGTCTCTCCACTGAGACGGGGGCTGCATGGCCGCAGGTGACAGCCCAAGTCAAAGCGGCTCAAAGGAGCCGAGCCTCTTGTTTCCAGAACCACCCGGCTCCGGGGAGCAGGAAACGAGTCATTTGACGGGCAGGGTGGCCGCCTGGTCCCTAGCAAACAGGGGCCGCGAGGTGGAGGAGACACAGGCTGCAAACGGCGGGTGAAATCCGGCTTCGGGTGAAGACGTCGGCGCGTGGGACGTGGATTAGCCAGAAGCGGGTGCATTGGCTGGCAAGCGACCCCAGCCCTGTTGCTCGAAGCCTGCGTGGCTACAGCCCGCTCAGGGCGGTCCTGGGGTTGGACCCGTTCTCCTCAGGCAGGGCAGGCTGGGATGGGCTCGATACACCTGACTTCGGGATCTGCTGGGAAGCTGGAAGTGTGAGTCAGGCGAGGAAGAAAGACGCAGCGGGGCGGAAAATAACACAGCCGAAAAGGGGAAACAGCCCCGGGTCTCCAGCGCCTTTGTGTGCTGCTAATCAGCTCTGCCCGCTGGCGCGCCGGGCGCTGGATGGCGCAGCAACGGCCTCACGTCCAGCTCGCAGAGGGGAAACGAAGTGCCTTAAACCAGAGCAAGGCCGGCCGGCTCCGTCCTGTCCCTCAGGGTGACGGTGACCCTGCTGGCCTCCCACACGCTGGGGCAGCCAGGCTGTGGAGGGGACGTTGAAAGAGGGGGCACCTCACCTCGCACCGCCCCTCCTCCATCCGCGGGCAGCCTCAGCCAGGATCAGAGCCAGGGCCAACAGGACCCCGGTGCCCAGGGCCAGGCGGGCGACGTTGCCCCAGGTGTAATCTGGGGATGACAAAGAGGGAGGGGGGTTGGTGCAGTCAGACCAATGGGGCTCCCTCCTCCCTCCTGTGCCCCCACAAACAGGAAGCCTCGACAGCGCCCTACACCCATCCCCCCACACCCGGCTGTGTCTGTGTGTCCCCGTGCGCACCCCTCCATCCATCCCACCGCAGTGTGCCCCTCCTTGTGCTTCCTGGGCCCCACATACCCATAAAAACTGCATCCATTTTCCCAGCCAGCCCAGCCCTTCGTGGCTCCCCTGGGGCGGCTCCATGGGCTGATTGAGCCCCTTTAACTGGCCAAGGGGGTCCCCACCCCTGCCCCCTTGTTTCCCCCTCGCTGCCTGGAGCGCAGTGTCTGGGAGACGCAGATCTGGGCCCCTCACCTCTCACCGCCAGCCATGCAGGGTCGCTGGGGTAGGACAGGGCGACCGGCTCCCGCCTGGTGAGATAGGAGCAGCTGTAGCTGCCCACGTCTTCCTCTGTGACGCTGGCCACGGAGAACTCGGCCACGTCCCCCCTGGGCATCGCACGCCCCCAAATGCCTCCGTCTTTGTAGAGAAGGAAGGTGGCGTTCTGGGACCCAGCCCCACAGCGGATGGTGGCGGCTTCTCCCAGGCTGACCCCCCGGCTGGGGCTGATGGAGATGGAGGGCTTGGGCAGAGAGGGCTCTGGGAGCCGGAGGAGACAGGCTGTGAGATGCAGGCCCCGGGCGGGGAGGGGCCGACACGTCAACCCAGCCACCGGCCCCCATCAGCCCAGCCTGCCATTTAGTGCTGGGTTCCCAGGGGAGTGGGGAGGTGCCCGGGATTCGGAGCGTGTGGGAGGGGGTGGCTGGGCAGCCCCTGGGCCCTGACTCCTCTGTGCGTCCCAGAGACGGGGAGCGTCCCCTTGGGAGAGGTCCCTGCTCTGCAGGTGCCCTGGGGGGCAGGGCCCCTCTCTGGGACTCCAACCTCCTGTGGCTGCTGCTCCCCTCAGTGACTCTGCCCCTGCTCCCCGCCCGGGCGGCCCCTCTCTGGGCTCTAGGGCGCAGGCAGAGCCTGGCTCTGGGCGTCCCATCGGGGCTGAGCTCCTCCGAGGGTGTGGCTGGGAGTGGGGCTGGCAGCGGGAGGCCGGGCCTGGCCCCGCACCTGCTACCACCAGCTGCATGGTGTCGCTTGGCTGCGAGCAGGGACCGGCTGCTATTGAGGGTGATAATAGCAGGGGTAGCTGCCCCCCTCTGCCCGGCTCACTTTGGGGATGGGAAATTTGACCCCAGCCGGGTCCCTGCCCCGCGCGGCTGCGCTGCTGCCCTGCCTTGTACAGAACAAACTCCAGACCCCGGCGCTGCCCCCCACACGGGAGGGTCCCGGCTCCCCCCAGGATGACCGCCCTGCTGGGGCTCAGGGACACGGAGAGTTTGGGGTAGCTGAGCTCTGCAGTGGGAAGGAGACGGGGCCTGAGACAGACCCTGGCACAGCCACCGCGCCCCGTCCCCAGCATGGAGGGGCAGCCACGGGGCAGAGAAAGGGTCAGGGTCTCCTCTCGGGTCCAGGGCACCCAGGGAACCAGGTTGAGATCTCACCCTCTCCCCTCATGCCTGCCTCCCAGGGACTGAGATCTTCCCGCACCCTACACCCACCTCCAGGGGTGGATCTTCCTTCCCTCTCCCCCCAACCCTCACTGCCTGGATGTTTCACCTGCTGGGCGCCAGGGCTTGTGGAGATCCCCTGGGGGTCTGGCTGGGGGTGGAGGAGGCAGCAGGGAGTCTGGGCTGGGTCGCTCATCTCCTACAATGATCTGCACAGGGTCGCTGGGGTCTGAGTAGGCACCATATCCTGTTCTGGCGGCAAAACGACAGGTGTAGTTTCCCCTCTGTTCCCGTCTCACGCAGATTATGGGAAATTCAGCCACCAAACCAGCAGGGTCCGTGTATCTCAGATCCTTGTAATTTCCATCTTTGGAGAGGAGGAAAATCATGCCCCGGTACTGCTGATGCCAACACGATATGGTGATGTTTCCCCCCACGGGGATCACCCCACTGGGGCTGACGGAGATGTTGGGTTTGGGGTACAGCCCCTCTGGATTCACAAACAAACAGGCATTAAGTGGGGGTGACACAAACCGCGTTGGTCTCATTCAATCCTCTGCCCGTCTGTCGCTCCAACATCTTACCCCACAGCCGTCCCCAGGGTGTAGGCACGGCCCCGCGGCTCACAGCCGGGGTGAGACACAGGAGAGGAAAAGAAGATTTCCAATCTCTGATTCCTGTTCTGCTCTCAGTTACCCAGGGTCAATTCAGCCCTTTCCCCATTGCAGTCAGGAGTGACTCCGGATTGACCCGGTGGGCTGAGATCAGAATCACCCTCTTTCTGTTGGTCTAACATTGCAGTAGAGCAGCAGCTCTGCTGGAGCTGGGCTGAACATGGATTATTCTTGACAATGTCCTAAAATCCACGTTTCTCAATTGCCTTGAAATGTGCTGTGCGCTGGGGGTGCGGGTCGGGTGCATGGGACACATTTCGGTTACTTAAACAAGCGGTTCCCAGGACAGGCCCCTGAATAAACCTGTGTTTGCAGAATCCCCCGCTTGTTCTAACATTATTTTGCCCACACCCGGGGCTCAAACTGTTGGTCTGACCCGCCCAAAACCGCTCTGAGCCGCTGGGGATTTGGCTCCACTCGTGCATGGTGCTGACGGCCCCTTGGGGCTGCGATATTTCCAAAGCTATTCGGGGTGACGTGCAGAACGCCGGGTCGGGCTGAGCCTGACCCACGAGCGAAGCAGAGTGAAACGGGCGTGTGCAGCAAGACGAGGGGTGAGAAACAACGGGGCATCGCTACCGTCCCTCTGCGTGTCCTCGTCTTACAGCACAGCTCTGACTGACCTGTTCCCCGGGGCTATTGCCAGCCCCCCGGCAGAGATTGGGGGTCACTGAGTGGGGTGGGTACCTTGACTCTGTACTTCCTCGAGGTCAGAGGAATTCACCCTTTGTGGTGCCCATCCCTGCAATGAGTCTCAGTCACCACCTCTGGGTGTGAAAGGGAGCAGAGGATTCATAAGATCATCTCCTGGGCGGGGAGGGGAGGGAAATATGTGCCCCTGTCCCCACCCATTTCCCTTGTCCTTAATGTGCAAATTCCCCCAGCTGCCCCATTCCCACCGATACTCACTTCCCGACACCCCGCTCCGGCCGGGCAGCCAGCAGCCTGGAAAGGAGACGGCTCATTAGGGAACAGATCCCAGAGCAACTGGATCCTACACCCAGGTCTCAAATCTTCTCCCTCCCCGCCCTGACACACACCCCAGTCTCAGATCCCCCCCATGGACATACTCCCTGGCTGTCTCCGATACTCACCGAGGAGGAGGACCATGAGACCAGATGCCATGATGGGTCAGTGGGGGCCCCTCAGCGCTGCCACCAACACCCCGGTGTCCAGCTTCACCGAGCCGAGGCCCGAGTGCGAGCGAAGTGAGGACTGCATCCGGGCTGCAGCCCCAGGAAGCCCGTGATGAGCTCAGCCCCTTTCCTCCCCATCAGATTGTTTGTCTTGAATCACCAGGCCCAATGTACCGCGGTCAGCAAAAACCAGCTCCCTGCACCACCCAGCAAACCACATCCCCACACACAGGTGCCCAGGCCCCGCCCCCCACATGGGGGAACCAGAGGAGTTGCAGCCTCCCAGCCCCACATCGCAGCTGCCCAGTGCAGGTACCAGCTGGGAACAGGGGTATCTCAGGAGGCTTCTAGAGGTGCTCAGGCTGCCCTGACCTTTTCCAAGGGGTCCGTTTACCCTCCGTGGAGCAGGAGCTCAGAGCAGACAAGGACACCTCCCTCTGCACACACATACACACAGTGCCCCCCACAGAGCAACCCTCTCCCATGGTGCAGGGCGGAGATTCCTTCCTGACCCGGTTGGGCCCAGTGCCCGCCCTGGAGCATGAGGGTGGAGGGAGCCTGGCCTGGCCAACCTCCTTCTCAGGTAGCGTCGCTGCAGACGCTATTCTTAGCCCAGCGATGTGGGATGGAGACAGGATGGAGAATGGGGGAGTCGTGGTTTCCAGCCCCAGTGAGGGGGGGGGATGGAGGGTTAAATTTAGGTCCTGAGTTATTAAAGGAGGAGCCAATAATTCTGGGAAAGAGGAACTGGGCCCAGAGCCGGCACTTGATTTGTTTCTGCTACTGCTGGTGAAACGCAGCATAAGCCTAATGATGCCTGGGCACCTGCCCTGTAATATAGCCCGGTTCTGGGTGGGGAGTGAGGGCTGGGAGCCGGGACTCCTGCGTTTTCTCCCCGGCTGTGGCAGGGCAGTGGGGTCTAATGGTTGGAGGTGTAAGCAGGGGAATGGGCCCGCTATTGTGGGGAACATTCCTTGCTTGTACCCTACCCCGGTAGAGTTGGCTAGCAAAAGGATCTGTGTCCCTGCTCCCACTCTCTTTACCCAGAGGCCCCACCTTACCTCACGGGCTCCCCTCCTGCTTCCCTGTGTGGTGGGGTGCCTGTAACCCCAACAAGGCTGGACCCAGGATTCCTGGGGCTCAATCTCCAATCTTGCCGTGGTCCCTTAAGGCAGGGGCTAGGGTGTCCCCACTCCGGGCACTAACTCTGCACTGACCCACTGCTCATTGCACACAACACAACGCAATGCAATGTATTACACAAACAGCGATCCCATCAATGAACAAACTAGGAAAAGAGGAGAAAGGTGAAAGGAAAACACCCAGCACTGCCCCCTGGCCCGGGGCACCACACACCGTGTCTCTGGGGTTCACAGTCTGTCACACGTTGCAGGCCCACTGTCCAGGCCCTGGCTATGCTGCAGGGATGCAGAGTCAGCCCCCTGCTCTGCCAGTAGCCGCACACTCCCAGGGTCCCCTTCGCTCTGCCCAGCTGCTCACCGCACCCAGCTCCAGACGCTCCTGCCCCAGCTCACTCTGCTCCGTGCAGCTGCGCTTGGCTCTCTGGGATGCCCCTCTGCTCTGTGCTGTGGGTCGGGTCAGCTCAGCTCCATTCAGCTTCTGTGCTCCTCTTCCAGCTGCTGGCTGCTTTGTCCTTAGCTCCCCTCAGTTCTGCCCCAGCCCCGCAGCTCCAACTCACATGGAGGGCCAGGCTCCCCCAAACCCTCCTGGCTCCCTCAATGGCCTGTCTGCCTTGTCAATCAGGCTGGCTTGAGTTGGCCTCTCTCCACTGGCCCTGGGGGCTGTGTCCGCTCCAGGGTCCTGTTTCCTCCAGAAATGGCCAATCAAAAAGACCCACTAAGTTTCAGTGAGGGGCTAGTAGAGCCTCACAGAGCAAAGGATCCAGATTCGAGCCAGCCCCTAGAGGTGAAAGGCCCCGTGTCCCTTTCCCCAGCCCATCCCCGGGGCAGCGGGTCTGCATGGCTCAGGGCCCTGGGCAGAGCTCACGGGGTCCGATGGCTGAGCTGAGTTTCCCTCTTTGACCTCAGGATGCTGCGACAGAGACACGGTTCCCTCCTTGGCGATCACCCGCTGGGGCTAAGGGAGATGGAGGGTCCGGGCACAGCAATCACTGCGTTCACACACACACAGGAGAGGGGGAGACACAAACCCCACCCTGTGTCTGGAACCAGCCCTTAGCTCCCAGCCCCAGGGACAGCCCCAGGGCTGACGGACACCTCAGGGCATCTACAGGAAACCTGTGCGCTGGATTCTGATCTCAGCCCCCTGGGTTAAATCCAGGGGCTGATTTGAGTTTTGGGGGGAAGAAACAAGGCTTAACTCATCTTTTCTCCTCCCCCATTTGTAACTTTCCCCCAGTCACCCTAGCCTTCCTCGCTGATACTCACCCCCCCCCCTGCCCACACACACACACACCCTGTGCCACAACCCGGCCAGCCAGCAACCTGGAAAGGAAATGGCTCATTAGACACAGGATCCAGAGCCACTGGGTCCTACACCCTGGTCTTGGATCCTTCCCCTCCTCCCCCATGGGCACAGTCACCATGGAAGTGGATGGTGAGGGCAGATGTCTGTATGGGGCAGCGAGGGGCCCCACAGAGCTGCCACCGACACCCCGGAGCCCAGCTCCACCTCAGCGAACGAGGCGCTGAGCCAGAGGCTCCAGCCACAGGAAGCTGGTGATGACTCGTCTTTCTAATCTGCCAGACAAATCTAGCATGGCCAAAGTGAGCAGAAGTCCCTGCAACACCCCGGAAATCCTGGGCCCATCAGCCCGGCCAAGCACCATGCAGGTCGCAGCTTGTCCCTGTCTCTGCGGGGAGGGAGGACAGGAAACTTTCACTGTGACATTTCCTGCCGCTGGAGAGTCGACTGCAGCTTCCCTCTCAGCCTGCAAACCTGCCCACGTGCGACACAAGCCGCGGCAGCGTGTGAGGCGTGGGGGCGATGGGGAACGCCTGGGTTTGCTGCCCCTGGCCCCACAGCTGGGCGGTGAGGACGGCTTGACGCTGTAACACCTGCTTCTAAGGGGCTTTTCTCAGCGCGTGAATTGAATAAAGCAGGTTCAAAAGAAAATCGGAGAAAGAGAAATTCCAACCCGTGCCCCTGATGGGTCACCAGCCTGGAGACAGCCAGGGACCATCCCGTGCCTGCAGAGACCCTGCACCTCGAGCTGAAGGGGAAACGGTGAGTGGTTTGTGGCCGGGCCACTGGAGAGGGACGTGAGACAGGCTCTGTTTGTACAGCCATTGGCTAGAAGCAGCAGAAAGCTGGGACCAGGGAACTGTGACTCTGTCCCTGGCTCTGGGAGGGCAGTGGGGTGCAGTGGTTAGAGCAGGAGGGCTGGGAGCCAGGACCCGGTGTCACTGTGGCGCAGCACCCGCCCGTCGCTCTGACACAGCTGGTAACGCCAGCGGCACCGCCACATGGAGCCGCGTTACAGGTGACTCCGCTGTTACCCAAATAACAAATGTCCCAGGATCTTTTCAGGGGATAAGACAACAAGCTACATTTATTGTGAACACAGAAACTTGGTAAATAGTGTTAAAGGAAAGAAAAATATCAACACTGTAATAACATTAATATTGTGCTTTACTTAGTGAAATGGTATTAATAATAATGTAAAGACTAGGAAAACAAATTTAATATTTGTTAGTATTTAAAGTGCCACAGAACTCGCGTTGTCTTTGCTGTATACAGACTAGCACGGCTACCCCTCTGGAACTAGGAAAACAGTTCTAACATTATATGAATACTACAATTACAGAGACACGTTTCAATTGATGCTTTCATTCACACTCACACACACTGACAGACACACACACAGAGACAGACAAACATACACAGGGATCTTCCAGATGTTATAGTTACCAGCCTCTTGGTGCTCATGATAGTCACTGGCCAGGTGACTAGAGCACGAGGATGAGGAGCAAGGTTCTGCCGATGCGCATCGGTGCTCCTGGCTGGTGTGATGATGTTGTAGACCCGAACCTCCAGCCTTCATCTTCTTGTCCCGTTTTATAAGGAGAGGACCCCATGTCAGTCTGTGGGTTTTGCTCTGTCCTGCTGCAACTGCATTTGGTGTGATTCTCAATCACCCGCATTTTTGGAAGCCTGACCAGATTTTGTCCTTTGAAATGGGCTGGCTCCAAAGTTCTCCGGGGGGTTCCTGTCTGGCCAGTTGATCATCTCTGCTCCTTTCTTCCCTCAAGTGTCTCAGGTGAGGCTGGTGTTTTCTTCATGTCTGTTTCGACATCCCTCACTCAGACCCATTGTTCAGTCACTCTCCCTGTCTGCACCCACCTCAGCTGCTCAGCCGTTCACACTCAGTCACTCAGAGCCAACTCCTGGCTGAAAAACTCACAGATTATTTTTAAAGCAAACCTGATTTCATTTTTGACAGTGTCTGTTTCAATTGAAAGCAGATATCTTACATTGCCCAGTGCGGCTTTTTATACCTACAAATGTATTGAAAGTGAGTGAAAGTAACAGATAAGATGGTTTGAAAACAAACAGACTTAGAGAAAGTCAGTGAACATTTCAGAGGGTAAAAACAACCAGAGTCAGTTGAGGTTTTAACTCTTGATTAAAGTTACAGGGGGTCCGGCTGAAGTGTCTTTTGTCACATCCAGCTCACAGAGGGGAAACGAAGTGCCTTAAACCAGAGCAAGGCCGGCCAGCTCCGTCCTGTCCCTCAGGGTGACGGTGACCCTGCTGCCTTCCCCCCACGCTGGGGCAGCCAGGCTGTAGGGTGGGATGTTCAAAGTGGGGGGGTCACCTCACCTAGCATCCGCCCCTCCTCCATCCGCGGGCAGCCTCGGCCAGGATCAGGGCCAGGGCCAGCAGGACCCCGGTGCCCAGGGCCAGGCGGGCGACGTTGCCCCAGGTGTAATCTGGGGATGACAAAGAGGGAGGGGGGTTGGTGCTGTCAGACCAATGGGGCTCCCTCCTCCCTCCTATGCCCCCCATAAACAGGAAGCCTCGACAGTGCCCTACACCCATCCCCCCACACCCGGCTGTGTCTGTGTGTCCTCGTGCGCACCCCTCCATCCATCCCACCGCAGTGTGCCCCTCCCTGTGCTGTCTGGGCCCTACATACCCATAAAAACTGCATCCATTCCCCCAGCCAGCCCAGCCCTTCCTGGCTCCCCCGGGGACAGCTCCATGGGCTGATCGAGCCCCTTTAACTGGCCAAGGGGGTCCCCACCCCTGCCCCCTTGTTTCCCCCTCGCTGCCTGGAGCGCAGTGTCTGGGAGACGCGGATCTGGGCCCCTCACCTCTCACCGCCAGCCATGCAGGGTCGCTGGGGTAGGACAGGGCGACTGGCTCCTGCCTGTGAAATAGGAGCAGCTGTAGCTGCCCACGTCTTCCTCTGTGACGCTGGCCACGGAGAACTCGGCCACGTCCCCCCTGGGCATCGCACACCCCCAATAGCCTCCATCTTTGTAGAGAAGGAAGGTGGCGTTCTGGGGCCCAGCCCCACAGCGGATGGTGGCGGCTTCTCCCAGGCTGACCCCCCGGCTGGGGCTGATGGAGATGGAGGGCTTGGGCAGAGAGGGCTCTGGGAGCCGGAGGAGACAGGCCGTGAGATGCAGGCCCCGGGCGGGGAGGGGCTGACACGGCAACCCAGCCACCGGCTCCCATCAGCCCAGCCTGCCATTTAGTGCTGGGTTCCCAGGGGAGTGGGGAGGGGCCCGGGATTCGGAGCGTGTGGGAGGGGGTGGCTGGGCAGCCCCTGGGCCCTGACTCCTCTGTGTGTCCCCGAGATGGGGAGCGTCCCCTTGGGAGAGGCCCCTGCTCTGCAGCTCCCCTGGGGGCAGGGCCCCTCTCTGGGACTCCAACCTCCTGTGGCTGCTGCTCCCCTCAGTGACTCTGCCCCTGCTCCCCGCCCGGGCGGCCCCTCTCTGGGCTCTAGGGCTCAGGGCAGAGCCTGGCTCTGGGCGTCCCATCGGGGCTGAGCCCCTCCGAGGGTGCGGCTGGGAGTGGGGCTGGCAGCGGGGAGGCCGGGCCTGGCCCCGCACCTGCTACCACCAGCTGCATGGTGTCGCTTGGCTGCGACCAGGGACCGGCTGCCATTGGGGTGATAATAGCAGGGGTAGCTGCCCCCCTCTGCCCGGCTCACTTTGGGGATGGGAAATTTGACCCCAGCCGGGTCCCTGCCCCGCACGGCTGCGCTGCTGCCCCACCTTGTACAGAACAAACTCCAGACCCCGGCGCTGCCCCTGACACTGGAGGGTCCCGGCTCCCCCCAGGGTGACCCCCCCCGCTGCGGCTCAGGGAGACAGAGGATTGGGGTAGCTGAGCTCTGCAGTGGGAAGGAGACGGGGCCTGAGACAGACCCTGGCACAGCCACCGCGCCCCGTCCCCAGCATGGAGGGGCAGCCACGGGGCAGAGACGGGGTCAGGGTCTCCCAGGGGTTCCAGGGCACCAAGCGC
>NW_027131006.1:0-1978 GCF_026122565.2 Emydura macquarii macquarii
TGCTTCTGTGCTTGTACCCTTCCTTGCATGCATGCTTCCATGCAAGCTTCCTTGCATGCTTACGCCTTTGATTGCATGCTTCCTTGCTTGCATGCTTCCTTGCTTGCATGCTTCCTTCGTTACTTCCGTGCTTGTACGCTTCCTTGCATGCATGCCTCCTTGCATGCTTACACCTTTGATTGCATACTTCCTTGCATGCATGCTTCCCTTCTTGCATGCTTCTAGGTTTGCATGCTTTCTTGCTTGCATGCTTCCTTCGTAGCTTTGTGCTTGTACGCTTCCTTACATGCATGCTTCCTTGCATGCTTCCTTGCATGCTTACGCCTTTGATTGCATGCTTCCTTGCTTGCATGCTTCCCTTCTTGCATGCTTCTTTGTTTGCATGCTTTCTTGTATGCTTCCTTTGCATTCTTGCTCCTTTGATTGCATGCTTCCTTGCTTGCTTGCTCCTTTGATGGCATGTTTCCTTGCATGTTTCCTCCTTTGATCGCATGCTTCCTTGCTTGCATGCTTCCTGGCATGCTTGCTCCTTTAATTGCATGCTTCACTACTTGCATGCATCCTTGCTTCCATGCTTCCTTCGTTACTTCCGTGCTTGTACGCTTCCTTGCATGCATGCTTCCTTGCATGCCTCCTTGCATGCTTACACCTTTGATTGCATGCTTCCTTGCATGCATGCTTGCCTTCTTGCAAGCTTCTTGGTTTCAATGCTTTCTTGTATGCTTCCTTTGCATTCTTGCTCCTTTGATTGCATGCCTCCTTGATTGCCTGCTCCTTTGATTGGATTCTTGCTTGCATGTTTCCTCCTTTGATTGCATGCTTTCTTGCTTGCATGCCTCCTTGCTTGCATGCTTCCTTCGTTACTTCCGTGCTTGTACGCTTCCTTGCATGCATGCTTCCTTGCATGCCTCCTTGCATGCTTACACCTTTGATTGCACGCTTCCTTGCTTGCATGCTTCCCTTCTTGCATGCTTCTTTGTTTGCATGCTTTCTTGTATGCTTCCTTTGTATTCTTGCTCCTTTGATTGCATGCTTCCTTGCATGCATGCTTGCCTTCTTGCAAGCTTCTTGGTTTCAATGCTTTCTTGTATGCTTCCTTTGCATTCTTGCTCCTTTGATTGCATGCTTCCTTGCTTGCTTGCTCCTTTGATGGCATGTTTCCTTGCATGTTTCTTCCTTGCATGCTTTTGCTTGCATGCTTCCTTGCAGGCTTGCTCCTTTGATTGCATGCTTCCTTGCTTGCATGCTTCCTTGCTTGCATGCTTCCTTGCATGCATGTTTCTGTGCTTGCATGCTTCCTTAAATGGATGCTTCCTTGAATGCCTCTTTGCATGCTTACACCTTTGATTGCATGCTTCCTTGCATGCATGCTTGCCTTCTTGCATACTTTTTGGTTTGAATACTTTCTTGTATGCTTCCTTTGCATTCTTGCTCCTTTGATTGCATGCTTCCTTGCTTGCTTGCTCCTTTGATTGCATGCTTCCTTCATGTTTGCATGCTTTTCCTTTGATTGCATGCTTCCTTGCTTGCATGCTCCTTGATTGCATGCTTCCTTGCATTTATGCTTCCTTTGATTGCTTGCATGCATGCTTCCTTGCATGCATGCTTCCTTGCATGCCTCCTTGCATGCATTCCTTTGATTGCATGCTTCCTTGCTTGCATGCTTCCTTGCTTGCATGCTTCTTTGTTTGCATGCTTCCTTGTATGTCTTGCTCCTTTGATTGCATGCTTCCTTGCTTGCATGCTTGCTTCCATGCTTTGTGCTTGCATGCTTCTTGTTTGCATGCTTTCTTGTACGCTTCCTTTTCACTCTTGCTCTTTTGACTGCATGCTTCCTTGCTTGCTTGCTCCTTTGCATGCTTTCTTGCATGCTTCTTGCTTTGTATGCTTCCTTGCATGCTTGCTCCTTTGATTGCATGCTCTTGCTCCTTTGATTGCATGCTTCCTTGCTTGCTTGCTCCTTTGATTGCATGATTCC
>NW_027131007.1:0-19596 GCF_026122565.2 Emydura macquarii macquarii
ATCTAAAGACTTTAGCCTTTAGAGTGCCGTGGAACCTCGTTGCCGAAAACAATGTAGATGCTTCTACACTTTGAGCTTTAGTTATCAAAGCCAATATGGCAAAAACAACGTGGGTTCTGCGGCACTTTAGTCTTTAGAGTGCCGCGGAACCCTCGTTGCCGAAAACAATGGAGATGCTTCTACACTTTGAGCTTTTGTTATCAAAGCCAATATGGCAAAAACAACGAGGGTTCCGGTCACTCTAAATTCTTTAGTCTTTAGAGTGCCACGGAACCCTCGTTGCCGAGAACAATGTAGATGCTTCTACACCTTGAGCTTTTGTTATCAAAGCCAATATGACAAAAACAACGAGGGTTCCGTGGCACTTTAGTCTTTAGAGTGCCGCGGAACCCTCGTTGCGGAAAACAATGTAGATGCTTCTACACTTTGAGCTTTTGTTATCAAAGCCAATATGGCAAAAACAACGAGGGTTCCGTTGCACTCTAAAGAAGTTAGTCTTTAGAGTGCCGCGGAACCCTCGTTGCCGAGAACAATGTAGATGCTTCTACACTTTGAGCTTTTGTTATCAAAGCGAATATGGCAAAAAACAACGAGGGTTCCACGGCACTTTAGTCTTTAGAGTGCCGCGGAACCCTCGTTGCCGAGAACAATGTAGATGCTTCTACACTTTGAGCTTTTGTTATCAAAGCCAATATGGCAAAAACAACGAGGGTTCCGCGGCACTCTAAAGACTTTAGTCTTTAGAGTGCCGCGGAAACCTCGTTGCCAGGAACAATGTAGATGCTTCTACACTTTGAGCTTTTGTTATCAAAGCCAATATGGCAAAAACAACGAGGGTTCTGCGGCACTCTAAACACTTTTGTCTTTAGAGTGCCGCGGAACCCTCGTTGCGAAAACAATGTAGATGCTTCTATACTTTGAGCTTTTGTTATCAAAGCCAATATGGCAAAAACAACGAGGGTTCTGCGTCACTTTAGTCTTTAGAGTGCCGCGAACCCTCGTTGCGGAAAACAATGTAGATGCTTCTACACTTTGAGCTTTTGTTATCAAAGCCAATATGGCAAAAACAACGAGGGTTCCGCGGCATTCTAAACACTTTAGTCTTTAGAGTTCCGCGGAACCCTCGTTGCCGAAAACAATGGAGATGCTTCTACACTTTGAGCTTTTGTTATCAAAGCCAATATGGCAAAAACAACGAGGGTTCGGCGGCACTCTAAAGACTTTAGTTTAGTTTGTTATCAAAGCCAATATGGCAAAAACAACGAGGGTTCTGCGTTACTTTAGTCTTTAGAGTGCCGCGGAACCCTCGTTGCCGAAAACAATGTAGATGCTTCTACATTTGAGCTTTTGTTATCAAAGCCAATATGGCAAAAACAACGAGGGTTCGGCGGCACTTTAGTCTTTAGAGTGCCGCGGAACCCTCGTTGCCGAAAACAATGTAGATGCTTCTACACTTTGAGCTTTTGTTATCAAAGCCAATATGGCAAAACAACGAGGGTTCGCCAATATGGCAAAAACAACGAGGGTTCGGGGCACTCTAAAGACTTTAGTTTAGTTTGTTATCAAAGCCAATATGGCAAAAACAACGAGGGTTCTGCGTTACTTTAGTCTTTAGAGTGCCGCGGAACCCTCTTTGCCGAAAACAATGTAGATGCTTCTACATTTTGAGCTTTTGTTATCAAAGCCAATATGGCAAAAACAAAGAGGGTTCGGCGGCACTTTTGTCTTTAGAGTGCCGCGGAACCCTCGTTGCCGAAAACAAGGTAGATGCTCCTACACTTTGAGCTTTAGTTATCAAAGCCAATATGGCAAAAACAACGAGGGTTCTGCGGCACTTTAGTCTTTAGAGTGCCGCGGAACCCTTGTTGCCGAAAACAATGTAGATGCTTCTACACTTTGAGCTTTTGTTATCAAAGCCAATATGGCAAAAACAACGAGGGTTCCGCGGCACTCTAAAAGCTTTAATCTTTGGAGTGCCGCGGAACCCTCGTTGCCAAGAACAATGTAGATGCTTCTACACTTTGAGCTTTTGTTATCAAAGCCAATATGGCAAAAACAACGAGAGTTCTGCGGCACTTCAGTCTTTAGAGTGCCGCTGAACTCTCGTTGCCGAAAACAATGGAGATGCTTCTACACTTGGAGCTTTTGTTATCAAAGCCAATATGGCAAAAACAACGAGGGTTCCGTGGCACTCTAAAGATTCTAGTCTTTAAAGTGCCGCAGAACCCTCGTTGCGGAAAACAATGTAGATGCTTCTACACTTTGAGCTTTTGTTATCAAAGCCAATATGACAAAAACAATGAGGGTTCTGCGGCACTTTAGTCTTTAGAGTGCCGCTGAACTCTCGTTGCCGAAAACAATGGAGATGCTTCTACACTTTGAGCTTTTGTTATCAAAGCCAATATGGCAAAAACAACGAGGGTTCCGCGGCACTCTAAAGATTCTAGTCTTTATAGTGCCGCGGAACCTCGTTGCCGAAAACAATGTAGATGCTTCTACACTTTCAGCTTTTGTTATCAAAGCCAATATGGCAAAAACAACGAGGGTTCCGCGGCACTTTAGTCTTTAGAGTGCCGCGGAACCCTCGTTGCCGAAAACAATGTAGATGCTTCTACACTTTGAGCTTTTGTTATCAAAGCCAATATGGCAAAAACAACGAGGGTTCCGCGGCACTTTAGTCTTTAGAGTGCCGCGGAACCCTCGTTGCCAGGAACAATGTAGATGCTTCTACACTTTGAGCTTTAGTTATCAAAGCCAATATGGCAAAAACACCGAGGGTGCCGCGGTACTCTAAAGACTTTAGTCTTTAGAGTGCCGCGGAACCCTCGTTGCGGAAAACAATGTAGATGCTTCTACACTTTGAGCTTTTGTTATCAAAGCCAATATGGTAAAAACAACGAGGGGTTCTGCGTTACTTTAGTCTTTAGAGTGCCGCGGAACCCTCGTTGTGGAAAACAATGTAGATGCTTCTACATTTTGAGCTTTTGTTATCAAAGCCAAAATGGCAAAAACAACAAGGGTTCGGCGGCACTCTAAAGACTTTAGTTTAGTTTGTTATCAAAGCCAATATGGCAAAAACAACGAGGGTTCTGCGTTACTTTAGTCTTTAGAGTGCCGCGGAACCCTCGTTGCCGAAAACAATGTAGATGCTTCTACATTTGAGCTTTTGTTATCAAAGCCAATATGGCAAAAACAAAGAGAGTTCGGCGGCACTTTTGTCTTTAGAGTGCCGCGGAACCCTCGTTGCCGAAAACAATGTAGATGCTTCTACACTTTGAGCTTTTGTTATCAAAGCCAATATGGCAAAAACAACGAGGGTTCCGTGGCACTCCAAAGACTTTAGCCTTTAGAGTGCCGAGGAACCTCGTTGCCGAAAACAATGTAGATGCTTCTACACTTTGAGCTTTTGTTATCAAAGCCAATATGGCAAAAACCACGAGGGTTCCGCGGCTCTTTAGTCTTTACAGTGCCGCGGAACCCTCGTTGCCTAGAACAATGTAGATGCTTCTACACTTTGAGCTTTTGTTATCAAAGCCAATATGGCAAAAACAACGAGGGTTTCGCGGCACTTTAGTCTTTAGAGTGCCGCGGAACCCTCGTTGCCGGAAAACAATGTAGATGCTTCTACACTTTGAGCTTTTGTTATCAAAGCCAATATGGCAAAAACAACGAGGGTTCTGCGGCACTTTAGTCTTTAGAGTGCCGCGGAACCCTCGTTGCCGAAAACAATGTAGATGCTTCTACACTTTGAGCTTTTGTTATCAAAGCCAATATGGCAAAAACAACGAGGGTTCCGCGTCACTCTAAAGACTTTAGTCTTTAGAGTGCCGCGGAACCCTCGTTGCCGAAAACAATGGAGATGCTTCTACACTTTGAGCTTTTGTTATCAAAGCCAATATGGCAAAAACAACGAGGGTTCCGCGGCACTTAGTCTTTAGAGTGCCGTGGAACACTCGTTGCCTAGAACAATGTAGATGCTTCTACACCTTGAGCTTTTGTTATCAAAGCCAATATGACAAAAACAACGAGATTTCCGCGGCACTTTAGTCTTTAGAGTGCCGCGGAACCCTCGTTGCCGAAAACAATGTAGATGCTTCTACACTTTGAGCTTTTGTTATCAAAGCCAATATGGCAAAAACAACGAGGGTTCCGCAGCACTCTAAAGACTTTAGTCTGTAGAGTGCCGCGGAACCCTTGTTGCCAGGAACAATGTAGATGCTTCTACACTTTGAGCTTTTGTTATCAAAGCCAATATGGCAAAAACAACGAGGGTTCCGCGGCACTCTAAAGACTTTAGTCTTTAGAGTGCCGCGGAACCCTCGTTGCGGAAAACAATGTAGATGCTTCTACACTTTGAGCTTTTGTTATCAAAGCCAATATGGCAAAAACAACGAGGGTTCTGCGTTACTTTAGTCTTTAGAGTGCCGCGGAACCCTCGTTGCGGAAAACAATGTAGATGCTTCTACATTTTGAGCTTTTGTTATCAAAGCCAATATGGCAAAAACAACGAGGGTTCGGCGGCACTCTAAACACTTAAGTCTTTAGAGTGCCGCGGAACCCTCGTTGCCGAAAACAATGGAGATGCTTCTACACTTTGAGCTTTTGTTATCAAAGCCAATATGGCAAAAACAACGAGGGTTCGGCGGCACTTTAGTCTTTAGAGTGCCGCGGAACCCTCGTTGCCGAAAACAATGTAGATGCTTCTACACTTTGAGCTTTTGTTATCAAAGCCAATATGGCAAAAACAACGAGGGTTCGGCGGCACTTTTGTCTTTAGAGTGCCGCGGAACCCTCGTTGCCGAAAACAATGTAGATGCTTCTACACTTTGAGCTTTTGTTATCAAAGCCAATATGGCAAAAACAACGAGGGTTCCGCGTCACTCTATAGACTTTAGTCTTTAGAGTGCCGCGGACCCTCGTTGCCGAAAACAATGTAGATGCTTCTACACTTCGAGCTTTTGTTATCAAAGCCAATATGGCAAAAACAACGAGGGTTCTGCGGCACTTAGTCTTTAGAAGTGCCGCGGAACCCTCGTTGCCAGGA
The DNA here is from genome assembly GCF_026122565.2 of Emydura macquarii macquarii. NCBI lineage: Eukaryota > Metazoa > Chordata > Testudines > Chelidae > Emydura > Emydura macquarii. The sequence continues at coordinate 5,045 of NW_027131007.1, forward strand.
ACAATGTAGATGCTTCTACATTTGAGCTTTTGTTATCAAAGCCAATATGGCAAAAACAACGAGGGTTCGGCGGCACTCTAAAGACTTTAGTTTAGTTTGTTATCAAAGCCAATATGGCAAAAACAACGAGGGTTCTGCGTTACTTTAGTCTTTAGAGTGCCGCGGAACCCTCTTTGCCGAAAACAATGTAGATGCTTCTACATTTTGAGCTTTTGTTATCAAAGCCAATATGGCAAAGACAAAAAGGGTTCGGCGGCACTTTTGTCTTTAGAGTGCCGCGGAACCCTCGTTGCCGAAAACAATGTAGATGCTTCTACACTTTGAGCTTTTGTTATCAAAGCCAATATGGAAAAAACAACGAGGGTTCCGTGGCAATCTAAAGACTTTAGCCTTTAGAGTGCCGTGGAACCCTCGTTGCCGAAAACAATGTAGATGCTTCTACACTTTGAGCTTTAGTTATCAAAGCCAATATGGCAAAAACAACGAGGGTTCTGCGGCACTTTAGTCTTTAGAGTGCCGCGGAACCCTCGTTGCCGAAAACAATGGAGATGCTTCTACACTTTGAGCTTTTGTTATCAAAGCCAATATGGCAAAAACAACGAGGGTTCCGCGTCACTCTAAATTCTTTAGTCTTTAGAGTGCCACGGAACCCTCGTTGCCGAGAACAATGTAGATGCTTCTACACCTTGAGCTTTTGTTATCAAAGCCAATATGACAAAAACAACGAGGGTTCCGTTGCACTTTAGTCTTTAGAGTGCCGCGGAACCCTCGTTGCGGAAAACAATGTAGATGCTTCTACACTTTGAGCTTTTGTTATCAAAGCCAATATGGCAAAAACAACGAGAGTTCCGTGGCACTCTAAAGACTTTAACCTTTAGAGTGCCGCGGAACCCTCGTTGACGAAAACAATGTAGATGCTTCTACACTTTGAGCGTTTTTTATAAAAACCAAAAAGGCAAAAACAACGAGGGTTCCGCGGCACTCTAAAGACTAGTCTTTAGAGTTTAGTCTTTAGAGTGCCGCGGAACCCTCGTTGCGGAAAACAATGTAGATGCTTCTACACTTTGAGCTTTTGTTATCAAAGCCAATATGGCAAAAACAACGAGGGTTCTGCGTTACTTTAGTCTTTAGAGTGCCGCGGAACTCTCGTTGCCGAAAACAAGGGAGATGCTTCTACACTTTGAGCTTTTGTTATCAAAGCCAATATGGCAAAAACAACGAGGGTTCGGCGGCACTCTAAAGACTTTAGTTTAGTTTGTTATCAAAGGCAATATGGCAAAAACAACGAGGGTTCTGCGTTACTTTAGTCTTTAGAGTGCCGCGGAACCCTCGTTGCCGAAAACAATGTAGATGCTTCTACACTTTGAGCTTTTGTTATCAAAGCCAATATGGCAAAAACAACGAGGGTTCCGCGGCACTTTAGTCTTTAGAGTGCCGCGGAACCCTCGTTGCCGAGAACAATGTAGATGCTTCTACACCTTGAGCTTTTGTTATCAAAGCCAATATGGCAAAAACAATGAGGGTTCCGCGGCACTTTAGTCTTTAGAGTGCCACGGAACCCTCGTTGCCGAAAACAATGTAGATGCTTCTACACTTTGAGCTTTTATTATCAAAGCCAATATGGCAAAAACAACGAGGGTTCCGCGGCACTCTGAAGACTTTAGTCTTTAGAGTGCCGCGGAACCCTCGTTGCCAGGAACAATGTAGATGTTTCTACACTTTGAGCTTTTGTTATCAAAGCCAATATGGCAAAAACAACGAGGGTTCTGCGTTACTTTAGGCTTTAGAGTGCCGCGGAACCCTCGTTGCGGAAAACAATGTAGATGCTTCTACATTTTAAGCTTTTGTTATCAAAGCCAATATGGCAAAAACAACGAGGGTTCGGCGGCACTCTAAAGACTTTAGTTTAGTTTGTTATCAAAGCCAATATGGCAAAAACAACGAGGGTTCTGCGTTACTTTAGTCTTTAGAGTGCCGCGGAACCCTCTTTGCCGAAAACAATGTAGATGCTTCTACATTTTGAGCTTTTGTTATCAAAGCCAATATGGCAAAGACAAAAAGGGTTCGGCGGCACATTTGTCTTTAGAGTGCGGTGGAACCCTCGTTGCCGAAAACAATGTAGATGCTTCTACACTTTGAGCTTTTGTTATCAAAGCCAATATGGAAAAAACAACGAGGGTTCCGTGGCAATCTAAAGACTTTAGCCTTTAGAGTGCCGCTGAACCCTTGTTGACGAAAACAATGTAGATGCTTCTACACTTTGAGCTTTTGTTATCAAAGCCAATATGGCAAAAACAACGAGGGTTCCGCGGCACTTTAGTCTTTAGAGTGCCGCGGAACCCTCGTTGCCGAGAACAATGTAGATGCTTCTACACCTTGAGCTTTTCTTATCAAAGCCAATATGGCAAAAACAACGAGGGTTCAACGGCACTCTAAAGACTTTAGTCTTTAGAGTGCCGCGGAACCCTCGTTGCGGAAAACAATGTAGATGCTTCTACACTTTGAGCTTTTGTTATCAAAGCCAATATGGCAAAAACAACGAGGGTTCTGCGTTACTTTAGTCTTTAGAGTGCCGCGGAACCCTCGTTGCGGAAAACAATGTAGATGCTTCTACATTTTGAGCTTTTGTTATCAAAGCCAATATGGCAAAAATAACAAGGGTTCGGCGGCACTCTAAAGACTTTAGTCTTTAGAGTGCCGCGGAACTCTCGTTGCCGAAAACAAGGGAGATGCTTCTACACTTTGAGCTTTTGTTATCAAAGCCAATATGGCAAAAACAACGAGGGTTCGGCGGCACTCTAAAGACTTTAGTTTAGTTTGTTATCAAAGCCAATATGGCAAAAACAACGAGGGTTCTGCGTTACTTTAGTCTTTAGAGTGCCGCGGAACCCTCGTTGCCGAAAACAATGTAGATGCTTCTACACTTTGAGCTTTTGTTATCAAAGCCAATATGGCAAAAACAACGAGGGTTCCGCGGCACTTTAGTCTTTAGAGTGCCGCAGAACCCTCGTTGCCGAGAACAATGTAGATGCTTCTACACCTTGAGCTTTTGTTATCAAAGCCAATATGGCAAAAACAACGAGGGTTCCGCGGCACTTTAGTCTTTAGAGTGCCGCGGAACCCTCGTTGCCGAAAACAATGTAGATGCTTCTACACTTTGAGTTTTTGTTATCAAAGCCAATATGGAAAAAACAACTAGGGTTCCGTGGCAATCTAAAGACTTTAGCCTTTAGAGTGCCGTGGAACCCTCGTTGCCGAAAACAATGTAGATGCTTCTACACTTTGAGCTTTAGTTATCAAAGCCAATATGGCAAAAACAACGTGGGTTCTGCGGCACTTTAGTCTTTAGAGTGCCGCGGAACCCTCGTTGCCGAAAACAATGGAGATGCTTCTACACTTTGAGCTTTTGTTATCAAAGCCAATATGGCAAAAACAACGAGGGTTCCGTTTCACTCTAAATTCTTTAGTCTTTAGAGTGCCACGGAACCCTCGTTGCCGAGAACAATGTAGATGCTTCTACACCTTGAGCTTTTGTTATCAAAGCCAATATGACAAAAACAACGAGGGTTCCGTGGCACTTTAGTCTTTAGAGTGTCGCGGAACCCTCGTTGCGGAAAACAATGTAGATGCTTCTACACTTTGAGCTTTTGTTATCAAAGCCAATATGGCAAAAACTACGAGAGTTCCGTTGCACTCTAAAGACTTTAGCCTTTAGAGTGCCGCGGAACCCTTGTTGACGAAAACAATGTAGATGCTTCTACACTTTGAGCTTTTGTTATCAAAGCCAATATGGCAAAAACAACGAGGGTTCCGCGGCACTTTAGTCTTTAGAGTGCCGCGGAACCCTCGTTGCCGAGAACAATGGAGATGCTTCTACACCTTGAGCTTTTGTTATCAAAGCCAATATGGCAAAAACAACGAGGGTTCCGCGGCACTCTAAAGACTTTAGTCTTTAGAGTGCCGCGGAACCCTCGTTGCCAGGAACAATGTAGATGCTTCTACACTTTGAGCTTTTGTTATCAAAGCCAATATGGCAAAAACAACGAGGGTTCCGCGGCACTCTAAAGACTTTAGTCTTTAGAGTGCCGCGGAACCCTCGTTGCGGAAAACAATGTAGATGCTTCTACACTTTGAGCTTTTGTTATCAAAGCCAATATGGCAAAAACAACGAGGGTTCTGCGTTACTTTAGTCTTTAGAGTGCCGCGAAACCCTCGTTGCGGAAAACAATGTAGATGCTTCTACATTTTGAGCTTTTGTTATCAAAGCCAATATGGCAAAAATAACAAGGGTTCGGCGGCACTCTAAAGACTTTAGTCTTTAGAGTGCCGCGGAACTCTCGTTGCCGAAAACAAGGGAGATGCTTCTACACTTTGAGCTTTTGTTATCAAAGCCAATATGGCAAAAACAACGAGGGTTCGGCGGCACTCTAAAGACTTTAGTTTAGTTTGTTATCAAAGCCAATATGGCAAAAACAACGAGGGTTCTGCGTTACTTTAGTCTTTAGAGTGCCGCGGAACCCTCGTTGCCGAAAACAATGTAGTTGCTTCTACATTTGAGCTTTTGTTATCAAAGCCAATATGGCAAAAACAAAGAGGGTTCGGCGGCATTTTGTCTTTAGAGTGCCGCGGAACCCTCGTTGCCGAAAACAATGTAGATGCTTCTACACTTTGAGCTTTTGTTATCAAAGCCAATATGGCAAAACAACGAGGGTTCGGCGGCACTCTAAAGACTTTAGTTTAGTTTGTTATCAAAGCCAATATGGCAAAAACAACGAGGGTTCTGCGTTACTTTAGTCTTTAGAGTGCCGCGGAACCCTCTTTGCCGAAAACAATGTAGATGCTTCTACATTTTGAGCTTTTGTTATCAAAGCCAATACGGCAAAAACAAAGAGGGTTCGGCGGCACTTTTGTCTTTAGAGTGCCGCGGAACCCTCGTTGCCGAAAACAAGGTAGATGCTCCTACACTTTGAGCTTTAGTTATCAAAGCCAATATGGCAGAAACAACGAGGGTTCTGCGGCACTTTAGTCTTTAGAGTGCCGCGGAACCCTTGTTGCCGAAAACAATGTAGATGCTTCTACACTTTGAGCTTTTGTTATCAAAGCCAATATGGCAAAAACAACGAGGGTTCCGCGGCACTCTAAAAACTTTAGTCTTTAGAGTGCCGCGGAACCCTCGTTGCCAAGAACAATGTAGATGCTTCTACACTTTGAGCTTTTGTTATCAAAGCCAATATGGCAAAAACAACGAGAGTTCTGCGGCACTTTAGTCTTTAGAGTGCCGCTGATCTCTCGTTGCCGAAAACAGTGGAGATGCTTCTACACTTTGAGCTTTTGTTATCAAAGCCAATATGGCAAAAACAACGAGGGTTCCGTGGCACTCTAAAGATTCTAGTCTTTAGAGTGCCGCAGAACCCTCGTTGCGGAAAACAATGTAGATGCTTCTACACTTTGAGCTTTCGTTATCGAAACCAATATTACAAAAACAATGAGGGTTCTGCGGCACTTTAGTCTTTAGAGTGCCGCTGAACTCTCGTTGCCGAAAACAATGGAGATGCTTCTACACTTTGAGCTTTTGTTATCAAAGCCAATATGGCAAAAACAACGAGGGTTCCGCGGCACTCTAAAGATTCTAGTCTTTATAGTGCCGCGGAACCCTCGTTGCCGAAAACAATGTAGATGCTTCTACACTTTCAGCTTTTGTTATCAAAGCCAATATGGCAAAAAAAACGAAGTTTCCGCGGCACTTTAGTTTTTAGAGTGCCGCGGAACCCTCGTTGCCGAAAACAATGTAGATGCTTCTACACTTTGAGCTTTTGTTATCAAAGCCAATATGGCAAAAACAACGAGGGTTCCGCGGCACTTTAGTCTTTAGAGTGCCGCGGAACCCTCGTTGCCAGGAACAATGTAGATGTTTCTACACTTTGAGCTTTAGTTATCAAAGCCAATATGGCAAAAACAACGAGGGTTCCGCGGCACTCTAAAGACTTTAGTCTTTAGAGTGCCGCGGAACCCTCATTGCGGAAAACAATGTAGATGCTTCTACACTTTGAGCTTTTGTTATCAAAGCCAATATGGCAAAAACAACGGAGGTTCTGCGTTACTTTAGTCTTTAGAGTGCCGCGGAACCCTCGTTGTGGAAAACAATGTAGATGCTTCTACATTTTGAGCTTTTGTTATCAAAGCCAAAATGGCAAAAACAACAAGGGTTCGGCGGCACTCTAAAGACTTTAGTTTAGTTTGTTATCAAAGCCAATATGGCAAAAACAACGAGGGTTCTGCGTTACTTTAGTCTTTAGAGTGCCGCGGAACCCTCGTTGCCGAAAACAATGTAGATGCTTCTACATTTGGGCTTTTGTTATCAAAGCCAATATGGCAAAAACAAAGAGAGTTCGGCGGCACTTTTGTCTTTAGAGTGCCGCGGAACCCTCGTTGCCGAAAACAATGTAGATGCTTCTACACTTTGAGCTTTTGTTATCAAAGCCAATATGGCAAAAACAACGAGGGTTCCGTGGCACTCCAAAGACTTTAGCCTTTAGAGTGCCGAGGAACCCTCGTTGCCGAAAACAATGTAGATGCTTCTACACTTTGAGCTTTTGTTATCAAAGCCAATATGTCAAAAAAACGAGGGTTCCGCGGCACTTAGTCTTTAGAGTGCCGCGGAACCCTCGTTGCCTAGAACAATGTAGATGCTTCTACACTTTGAGCTTTTGTTATCAAAGCCAATATGGCAAAAACACCGAGGGTTTCGCGGCACTTTAGTCTTTAGAGTGCCGTGGAACCCTCGTTGCGGAAAACAATGTAGATGCCTCTACACTTTGAGCTTTTGTTATCAAAGCCAATATGGCAAAAACAACGAGGGTTCTGCGTTACTTTAGTCTTTAGAGTGCCGCGGAACCCTCGTTGCCGAAAACAATGTAGAGGCTTCTACACTTTGAGCTTTTGTTATCAAAGCCAATATGGCAAAAACAACGAGGGTTCTGCGTCACTCTAAAGACTTTAGTCTTTAGAGTGCCGCGGAACTCTCGTTGCCGAAAACAATGGAGATGCTTCTACACTTTGAGCTTTTGTTATCAAAGCCAATATGTCAAAAACAACGAGGGTTCCGCGGCACTTAGTCTTTAGAGTGCCGCGGAACCCTCGTTGCCTAGAACAATGTAGATGCTTCTACACTTTGAGCTTCTGTTATCAAAGCCAATATGGCAAAAACAACGAGAGTTCCGCGGCACTTTAGTCTTTAGAGTGCCGCGGAACCCTCGTTGCCGAAAACAATGTAGATGCTTCTACACTTTGAGCTTTTATTATCAAAGCCAATATGGCAAAAACAACGAGGGTTCCGCAGCACTCTAAAGACTTTAGTCTGTAGAGTGCCGCGGAACCCTCGTTGCCAGGAACAATGTAGATGCTTCTACACTTTGAGCTTTTGTTATCAAAGCCAATATGGCAAAAACAACGAGGGTTCCGCGGCACTCTAAAGACTTTAGTCTTTAGAGTGCCGCGGAACCTCGTTGCGGAAAACAATGTAGATGCTTCTACACTTTGAGCTTTTGTTATCAAAGCCAATATGGCAAAAACAACGAGGGTTCTGCGTTACTTTAGTCTTTAGAGTGCCGCGGAACCCTCGATGCGGAAAACAATGTAGAGGCTTCTACATTTTGAGCTTTTGTTATCAAAGCCAATATGGCAAAAACAACAAGGGTTCGGCGGCACTCTAAACACTTTAGTCTTTAGAGTGCCGCGGAACTCTCGTTGCCGAAAACAAGGGAGATGCTTCTACATTTTGAGCTTTTGTTATCAAAGCCAATATGGCAAAAACAAAGAGGGTTCGGCGGCACTTTTGTCTTTAGAGTGCCGCGGAACCCTCGTTGCCGAAAACAATGTAGATGCTTCTACACTTTGAGCTTTTGTTATCAAAGCCAATATGGCAAAAACAAAGAGGGTTCGGCGGCACTTTTGTCTTTAGAGTGCCGCGGAACCCTCGTTGCCGAAAACAATGTAGATGCTTCTACACTTTGAGCTTTTGCTATCAAAGCCAATTGGCAAAAACAACGAGGGTTCCGCGTCACTCAAAAGACTTTAGTCTTTAGAGTGCCGCGGAACTCTCGTTGCCGAAAACAATGGAGATGCTTCTACACTTTGAGCTTTTGTTATCAAAGCCAATATGTCAAAAACAACGAGGGTTCCACGGCACTTAGTCTTTAGAATGCCGCGGAACCCTCGTTGCCAGGAACAATGTAGATGCTTCTATATTTGAGCTTTTGTTATCAAAGCCAATATGGCAAAAACAACGAGGGTTCCGCGGCACTCTAAAGACTTTAGTCTTTAGAGTGCCGCGGAACCCTCGTTGCGGAAAACAATGTAGATGCTTCTACACTTTGAGCTTTTGTTACCAAAGCCAATATGGCAAAAACAACGAGGGTTCTGCGTTACTTTAGTCTTTAGAGTGCCGCGGAACCCTCGATGCGGAAAACAATGTAGATGCTTCTACATTTTGAGCTTTTGTTATCAAAGCCAATATGGTAAAAAACAACAAGGGTTCGGCGGCACTCTAAACACTTTAGTCTTTAGAGTGCCGCGGAACTCTCGTTGCTGAAAACAAGGGAGATGCTTCTACACTTTGAGCTTTTGTTATCAAAGCCAATATGGCAAAAACAACGAGGGTTCTGCGGCACTTTAGTCTTTAGAGTGCCGCAGAACTCTCGTTGCCGAAAACAATGGAGATGCTTCTACACTTTGAGCTTTTGTTATCAAAGCCAATATGGCAAAAACAACGAGGGTTCCGCGGCACTCTAAAGATTCTAGTCTTTAGAGTGCCGCGGAACCCTCGTTGCCGAAAACAATGTAGATGCTTCTACACTTTGAGCTTTTGTTATCAAAGCCAATATGGCAAAAACAACGAGGGTTCTGCGTTACTTTAGTCTTTAGAGTGCCGCGGAACCCTCGTTGCGGAAAACAATGTAGATTATTCTACATTTTGAGCTTTTGTTATCAAAGCCAATATGGCAAAAACAAAGAGGGTTCGGCGGCACTTTTGTCTTTAGAGTGCCGCGGAACCCTCGTTGCCGAAAACAATGTAGATGCTTCTACACTTTGAGCTATTGCTATCAAAGCCAATATGGCAAAAACAACGAGGGTTCCGCGTCACTCTAAAGACTTTAGTCTTTAGAGTGCCGCGGAACTCTCGTTGCCGAAAACAATGGAGATGCTTCTACACTTTGAGCTTTTGTTATCAAAGCCAATATGTCAAAAACAACGAGGGTTCCGCGGCACTTAGTCTTTAGAGTGCCGCGGAACCCTCGTTGCCTAGAACAATGTAGATGCTTCTACACTTTGAGCTTTTGTTATCAAAGCCAATGTGGCAAAAACAACGAGGGTTCCGCGGCACTTTACTCTTTAGAGTGCCGCGGAACCCTCGTTCCCGAAAACAATGTAGATGCTTCTACACTTTGAGCTTTTGTAATCAAAGCCAATATGGCAAAAACAACGAGGGTTCCGCGGCACTTTAGTCTTTAGAGTGCCGCGGAACCCTCGTTGCCGAAAACAATGTAGATGCTTCTACTCTTTGAGCTTTTATTATCAAAGCCAATATGGCAAAAACAACCAGGGTTCTGCGTTACTTTAGTCTTTAGATTGCCGCGGAACCCTCGTTGCGGAAAACAATGTAGATGCTTCTACATTTTGAGCTTTTGTTATCAAAGCCAATATGGCAAAAACAACAAGGGTTCGGCGGCACTCTAAAGACTTTATTCTTTAGAGTGCCGCGGAACTCTCATTGCCGAAAACAAGGGAGATGCTTCTACACTTTGAGCTTTTGTTATCAAAGCCAATATGGTAAAAACAACGAGGGTTCGGCGGCACTCTAAAGACTTTAGTTTAGTTTGTTATCAAAGCCAATATGGCAAAAACAACGAGGGTTCTGCGTTACTTTAGTCTTTAGAGTGCCGCGGAACCCTCGTTGCCGAAAACAATGTAGATGCTTCTACATTTTGAGCTTTTGTTATCAAAGCCAATATGGAAAAAACAACGAGGGTTCCGCGGCACTCTAAAGACTTTAGTCTTTAGAGTGCCGCGGAACCCTCGTTGCCAAGAACAATGTAGATGCTTCTACACTTTCAGCTTTTGTTATCAAAGCCAATATGGCAAAAACAACGAGGGTTCCGCGGCACTTTAGTCTTTAGAGTGTGGCGGAACCCTCGTTGCCAGGAACAATGTAGATGCTTCTACACTTTGAGCTTTTGTTATCAAAGCCAATATGGCAAAAACAACGAGGGTTCCGCGGCACTCTAAAGACTTTATTCTTTAGAGTGCCGCGGAACCCTCGTTGGGAAAACAATGTAGATGCTTCTACACTTTGAGCTTTTGTTATCAAAGCCAATATGGCAAAAACAACGAGGGTTCTGCGTTACTTTAGTCTTTAGAGTGCCGCGGAACCCTCGTTGCGGAAAACAATGGAGATGCTTCTACACTTTGAGCTTTTGTTATCAAAGCCAATATGTCAAAAACACCGAGGGTTCCGCGGCACTTAGTCTTTAGAGTGCCGCGGAACCCTCGTTGCCTAGAACAATGTAGATGCTTCTACACTTTGAGCTTTTGTTATCAAAGCCAATATGGCAAAAACAAAGAGGGTTCCGCGGCACTTTAGTCTTTAGAGTGCCGCGGAACCCTCGTTGCGGAAAACAATGTAGATGCTTCTACACTTTGAGCTTTTGTTATCAAAGCCAATATGGCAAAAACAACAAGGGTTCGGCGGCACTCTAAAGACTTTAGTCTTTAGAGTGCCGCGGAACTCTCGTTGCCGAAAACAAGGGAGATGCTTCTACACTTTGAGCTTTTGTTATCAAAGCCAATATGGCAAAAACAACGAGGGTTCGGCGGCACTCTAAAGACTTTAGTTTAGTTTGTTATCAAAGCCAATATGGCAAAAACAACGAGGGTTCTGCGTTACTTTAGTCTTTAGAGTGCCGCGGAACCCTCGTTGCCGAAAACAATGGAGATGCTTCTTCACTTTGAGTTTTTGTTATCAAAGCCAATATGGCAAAAACAACGAGGGTTCCGCGGCACTTTAGTCTTTAGAGTGCCGCGGAACCCTCGTTGCCGAAAACAATGTAGATGCTTCTACACTTTGAGCTTTTATTATCAAAGCCAATATGGCAAAAACAACGAGGGTTCCGCGGCACTCGAAAGACTTGAGTCTTTCGAGTGCCGCGGAACCCTCGTTTCGGAAAACAATGTAAATGCTTCTACACTTTGAGCTTTTGTTATCAAAGCCAATATGGCTAAAACAACGAGGGTTCTGCGTTACTTTAGTCTTTAGAGTGCCGCGGAACCCTCGTTGCGGAAAACAATGTAGATGCTTCTACATTTTGAGCTTTTGTTATCAAAGCCAATATGGCAAAAACAACAAGGGTTCGGCGGCACTCTAAAGACTTTAGTTTAGTTTGTTATCAAAGCCAATATGGCAAAAACAACGAGGGTTCTGCGTTACTATAGTCTTTAGAGTGCCGCGGAACCTTCGTTGCCGAAAACAAAGTAGATGCTTCTACATTTTGAGCTTTTGTTATCAAAGCCTATATGCAAAAACAAAGAGGGTTCAGCGGCACTTTTGTCTTTAGAGTGCCGCGGAACCCTCGTTGCCGAAAACAATGTAGATGCTTCTACACTTTGAGCTTTTGTTATCAAAGCCAATATGGAAAAAACAACGAGGGTTCCGTGGCACTCTAAAGACTTTAGCCTTTAGAGTGCCGCGGAACTCTCGTTGCCGAAAACAATGGAGATGCTTCTACACTTTGAGCTTTTGTTATCAAAGCCAATATGTCAAAAACAACGAGGGTTCCGCGGCACTTAGTCTTTAGAGTGCCGCGGAACCCTCATTGCCTAGAACAATGTAGATGCTTCTACACTTTGAGCTTTTATTATCAAAGCCAATATGGCAAAAACAACGAGGGTTCCGCGGCACTCTAAAGACTTTAGTCTTTAGAGTGCCACGGAACCCTCGTTGCCAGGATCAATGTAGATGCTTCTACACTTTGAGCTTTTGTTATCAAAGCCAATATGGCAAAAACAACGAGGGTTCCGCGGCACTCTAAAGACTTTAGTCTTTAGAGTGCTGCGGAACCCTCGTTGCGGAAAACAATGTAGATGCTTCTACACTTTGAGCTTTTGTTATCAAAGCCAATGTGGCAAAAAAAACGAGGGTTCTGCGTTACTTTAGTCTTTAAAGTGCTGCGGAACCCTCGTTGCCGAAAACAATGTAGATGCTTCTACACTTTCAGCTTTTGTTATCAAAGCCAATATGGCAAAACAACGAGGGTTCCGCGGCACTTTAGTATTTAGAGTGCCGAAGAACCCTCCTTGCCGAAAACAATGTAGATGCTTCTACATTTTGAGCTTTTGTTATCAAAGCCAATATGGCAAAAACAACAAGGGTTCGGCGGCATTCTAAAGACTTTAGTCTTTCGAGTGCCGCGGAACCCTCGTTGCGGAAAACAATGTAGATGCTTCTACACTTTGAGCTTTTGTTATCAAAGCCAATATGGCAAAAACAACGAGGGTTCTGCGTTACTTTAGTCTTTAGAGTGCCGCGGAACCCTCGTTGCCAGGAACAATGTAGATGCTTCTACACTTTGAGCTTTTGTTATCAAAGCCAATATGGCAAAAACAACGAGGTTTCCGCGGCACTCTAAAGACTTTAGTCTTTAGAGTGCCGCGGAACCTCGTTTCGGAAAACAATGTAAATGCTTCTACACTTTGAGCTTTTGTTATCAAAGCCAATATGGCTAAAACAACGAGGGTTCTGCGTTACTTTACTCTTTAGAGTGCCGCGGAACCCTCGTTGCGGAAAACAATGTAGATGCTTCTACATTTTGAGCTTTTGTTATCAAAGCCATTATGGCAAAAACAACAAGGGTTCGGCGGCACTCTAAAGACTTTAGTATAGTTTGTTATCAAAGCCAATATGGCAAAAACAACGACGGTTCTGCGTTACTTTAGTCTTTAGAGTGCCGCGGAACCCTCGTTGCCGAAAACAAAGTAGATGCTTCTACATTTTGAGCTTTTGTTATCAAAGCCAATATGGCAAAAACAAAGAGGGTTCAGCGGCACTTTTGTCTTTAGAGTGCCGCGGAACCCTCGTTGCCGAAAACAATGTAGATGCTTCTACACTTTGAGCTTTTGTTATCAAAGCCAATATGGAAAAAACAACGAGGGTTCCGTGGCACTCTAAAGACTTTAGCCTTTAGAGTGCCGCGGAACTCTCGTTGACGAAAACAATGGAGATGCTTCTACACTTTGAGCTTTTGTTATCAAAGCCAATATGTCAAAAACAACGAGGGTTCCGCGGCACTTAGTCTTTAGAGTGCCGCGGAACCCTCGTTGCCTAGAACAATGTAGATGCTTCTACACTTTGAGCTTTTGTTATCAAAGCCAATATGGCAAAAACAACGAGGGTTCCGCGGCACTTTAGTCTTTAGAGTGCCGCGGAACCCTCGTTGCCGAAAACAATGTAGATGCTTCTACACTTTGAGCTTTTATTATCAAAGCCAATATGGCAAAAACAACGAGGGTTCCGCGGCACTCTAAAGACTTTAGTTTTTAGAGTGCCGCGGAACCCTCGTTGCCAGGATCAATGTAGATGCTTCTACACTTTGAGCTTTTGTTATCAAAGGCAATATGGCAAAAACAACGAGGGTTCCGCGGCACTTTAGTCTTTAGAGTGCCGCGGAACCCTCGTTGCCGAAAACAATGTAGATGCTTCTACACTTTGAGCTTTTGTTATCAAGACAATATGGCAAAAACAACGAGGGTTCCGCGGCACTTTAGTCTTTAGAGTGCCGCGGAACCCTCATTGCCGAGAACAATGTAGATGCTTCTACACCTTGAGCTTTTGTTATCAAAGCCAATATGGCAAAAACAACGAGGGTTCCGCGGCACTCTAAAGACTTTAGTCTTTAGAGTGCCGCGGAACCATCGTTGCGGAAAACAATGTAGATGCTTCTACACTTTGAGCTTTTGTTATCAAAGCCAATATGTCAAAAACAACGAGGGTTCCGCGGCCCTTAGTCGTTAGAGTGCCGCGGAACCCGCGTTGGCGAGAACAATGTAGATGCTTCTACACTTTGAGCTTTTGTTATCAAATACAATATGGCAAAAACAACGAGGGTTCCGCGGCACTTTAGTCTTTAGAGTGCCGCGGAACCCTCGTTGCCGAAAACAATGTAGATGCTTCTACACTTTGAGCTTTTATTATCAAAGCCAATATGGCAAAAACAACGAGGGTTCCGCGGCACTCTAAAGACTTTAGTCTTTAGAGTGCCACGGAACCCTCGTTGCCAGGATCAATGTAGATGCTTCTACACTTTGAGCTTTTGTTATCAAAGCCAATATGGCAAAAACAACGAGGGTTCCGCGGCACTCTAAAGACTTTAGTCTTTAGAGTGCTGCGGAACCCTCGTTGCGGAAAACAATATAGATGCTTCTACACAATGAGGGTTCTGCAAAGCCAATATGGCAAAAACAACGAGGGTTCCGCGGCACTCTAAAGACTTTAGTCTTTAGAG
>NW_027131008.1:0-1938 GCF_026122565.2 Emydura macquarii macquarii
CTGTTGGGAAATTTCATGGTTCTGTTTGTTGTTGCCAAAGAGGAGACCCTGCAGAAGCCCATGTACCTGCTGTTCTGCATTTTGGCTGTCACAGAGATCGGTGTGACCACCTGCGTCATGCCAAAGGCACTGTGCATATTTTGGTTTGGTTTCAAAGGCATCACTGTGGATGGCTGCCTCACCCAGATGTTCTTTCTTTATTTGTTTGCAGTTACACACTCAGCCATCCTCGTGATAATGGCCTTCGATCGCTACATCGCCATATGTGACCCTCTGAGATATGCCACCATCCTCACCAATGCACGAATTGCTAAGCTAGGGCTAGTGGGTTTGATACGAGCTGTTCTTTTGATTTTGCCATTGCCCCTGCTACTGCGGAAGCTGCCATTATGTGCAAACCCTGTTATCCTCCACACGTACTGTGAGCACATCGCTGTGGTGAAGATCTCGTTAGGGGACACCAGAGTCAACCGGACGTATGGCCTGGTGATAACAGTTGTGAACATCGGATTAGACCTGACACTCATTGGCCTGTCCTACGGGCTGATCATCAGGGCCGTCCTCAGGATCTCCTCCAAGAAAGCCCACCAGAAAGCTCTCAACACCTGCACAGCCCACATCTGTGTGATGCTGCTGTCTTATACTCCCTTCCTCTTCACTGCCCTGACACAAAGGTTTGGTCAGGACAACGCTGCCCATGTTCACATCCTCTTGGCCAACCTCCATCTCCTTGTCCCCCCCATGCTCAACCCTATCATTTATGGGATCAAAACCAAAGAGCTTCGTGAGAAAGTGGGAAAATACACCTGTAGAATGTGATTGCCTGGGGCCACTGACTTTAAACCTGCATGACAGGAGGGGAAAGGATGTCTCCTGGTTAATCAAGGGTGCTCTGTCTCAATTTGTGGAGCTCAGGCTTGAGGAAGTTCACAGTTTCAGAAGTTCCTCACACCTAATGTCTTATAACTCCATCACCAAGCACTGATCTCTCCACTGCTAACTTCCATCTCTCTAACCATCACCTGATCTCGTTCAAAATCACCTGTCATCCGACATTTCTGTGACTTCCATATCACCAGCACTGATGATTTCTTATATGCTCTCAGGCATTTTCTACATCAGTATGGTTGTTTATACTCACCATTTCTCACTCTCCTCCATCTTTGACTCTTTTGCCCCTCTCTGCCATCACAGGGTCCCCAACTCTGATATTCACCAAACCTCAACAATGTCTTCCAGTCCTGAGTCTCCCCAAATCAGTCACTCTGAATTATTACCTAGGAATAACTTGGCGTTTTCCACTCTGTTTCCTCCCTTACAACACCATGAAATCTGCCCTCAGTTATCAGTTCATTGCCCAGAGACTGGGCTCAAAATAAACAAAGAGGGTATTTAATATAAAAATCACAGACGCGAAGATGAAGAAACGAAGAAATCCCATGCACTGCTACAAGCTGGGGACCGACTGGCTAGGCAGCAGTTCTGCAGAAATGGACCTTTTCGTTACAGTGGAAAAAACGCTGGATATGAATCAGCAGTGTGCCTTTGTTGCTAAGAAGGCTAACGGAATATTTGACTGCATTAGTAGGAGGATTGCCAGCAGATCGGGGGAATTGATTATTCCCCTCTCTTTGGCACTGGTGAGGCCCCATTTAGGGTATTGTGTCCAGTTTTGAGCCTCCCACTATGGAAGTGATGTGGATAAATTGGAAAGGGTCCAGCGGAGGGCCACAAAGATGTTTAGTGGGCTGAAACAAATAATTTATGAGGATAGGCTGAGGTAACTGGGCTTTTTGGTCTGCAGAAGAGAAGAATGAGGGGGGATTTGATAGTGGCCTTTAACTACCTGGAAGGGGGTTCCAGGGAGGATGGAGTTAGGCTGTTCTCAGTGGTGGCTGTAGCCTGATTTTATAGTTATTAATTTATTGAATAGGGTAA
>NW_027131009.1:0-1963 GCF_026122565.2 Emydura macquarii macquarii
ACTGTGAGCCCCTGGCTGTGGTTGATGAGTTAAACTGGCAGATTCCAATTTGATACTTTGCACCACTTCACTGAAACCAGTGCATGTGTGTGTGTAGACAAGCCTTATATTAATTCACTGCCAAAACACTTTGTTACTGGGGAGGTCAGGTTGCCTTGGCAGTGCCTCCTTCCCTTCCAGAGCACAGAAGTTGGCAGCAGCAAATTGCACTCCTCTGAGAGCCAGGAAACACCCCCACGCCCATAAAATCCAGACATTAGATAAGAAGGAAATGCAGGGTGAAGGTAATGCCTCCCACACCAGAACACACTTTTATTGATGAGCTAAACTGAAATAAAATGATTTTAATCTGAAAGAAGAGGCTTCACTTTACCAAAGATGTGAATTCAAACTGATCCGGTTATTTTAGTTGCAGCTGCTGTGCAGAGAAGACCTGAAGCTGCTTGGAAATTTCACACAGAGTTCAGGATGCCTGGTGATATTATCTCCTGCCCTTACAGAGCGCTGAGTTCAGCAAAACTCAGACCTCTGAAAACCAGGAAATCCATAGTGAAGGTAAACACCTCAACAACCTTAACTCTGCCCCCTTGGAGCTGGCAGTAACCACTGGGAATTGGCTGCATGTACTAAGGCTACTCTCACGGGATTCAGTGTAGCTGTAATAACCAGTGGAGGGATTATTCGGAGCGCACAGGCAGAGCTGTCCCTGTGACATGCGGAGACGTGCAGGTGTACCAGGAGGGATCAATCATGCCTCATTTCAGCTCTGTGTTGTGCAGGTTGTGTCAGTAGCAGCGCACAGACTTCTTGCCATGGGGATTGTCAGCAGCCTGGTGTCAGAGATGGTTGGTGAGGGGCAGTGAAGGCAACGCCCCAGAAGGAATCCTCAGGGCAAGGATGATGGGGAGGGAACATTTTACAAGCCGGGGGTGGTTTGGGTGGAGCAGGCTCAATGTTTCAGTGTAGACCAAGTGTTCGCTGCACCTGACCTGAACCTCATGGCACAGCTGGTTACAGAACTAGCTGCACCTCTGCCCCCTTTCTGCTCTCTCTGGCAGCACTTTCAGAGGTCAGGCCTCCTACCTCTCCCTGTCCTGGGGGTGGGGAATTCCTCAGTTTTCCCACTCTGAGACCAGGCTCTGGGCTACAGCACCTTGTGTATCAACCACTGCTACCCTGTAGGTGCCAGACATGAGCTGAGATCAATCCCAGCTGGTGACATCAGTGTGGGAGGATCAGCCATTGTTCAGCCCCAGGTGTGCACAAAAACTGTTGTGATAAGCACATGTTAATGTCACCTGACTGTCTAGGGGTGTTTGTGTATCTCATTAACCCCTTGCTCTAACCACCTCAAATTTGGGCCACTAGCCCTACCCCAGATTCCAATGGGTCACAGCAATTTTCAAGACAATCTGAGTATGTGCCTGGATTTCAGAGCCTCAGAAAAACTGACTGTTAAACAACAACTAGGAATCAGCCTTATCCAGAGTAGAGTTACCGACCTATCATTACAAAAAAAAAAAAATTGTGTATCTCGCCATGAACCCTCTGACTGCACTTATTACCCTGTTTAACACATTAAAACATCAGAACAAGTTACTGACCTGAAACATGCAGTTCCAATAAAGTGTCTTCATAAGAGACATTGGACTGAAAAAAACACTTGTACTGCCCATCGTCTGAGGGCCGGATATTGTGTATTTTCAAGGAAACTCTCCCATTGACTATGTCATCTTTCAAAAGCTCAGTTCTTCCTCGATATTCCGGCATCTGCTCCCCATACTGATCCTGCCCATCACGGTACAGGTGCACGACTGCAGAACTCGGATCCGGAACCATCTCCAGCTCCATGCTCTCAGCGCTCATCCCTGGGGGAGAGGTGGCAGGGCAGGACGGCCTCCCCGCCCTAGGAGGCGTTGATTGGTGGTCAGGGTCCTGTCACTGTGAACTGTGCTGTGAAATG
>NW_027131010.1:0-1971 GCF_026122565.2 Emydura macquarii macquarii
CAGTGTCAATGTCGACAGCTGCTTATATCAACTGCTGCTGCCTATCAGATGCCACCCCACAACACCCCCCACTCACAGTTCACTAGGTGCCAGCGCTCTCGGTGAAGACGTGCCCCACCGACCCCAGGTGTGTAGTGTGGACATGCAAAAGCAATGTAATGGCTGGGGTGGCTGTACAGCAACGTAACTCAGGTCAGCTTAATTCTGTAGTTTAGACTTGCCCGGGGTCAGGCAGAAAGTCCATGTTACCTGCAATTCCCAGTGACCTCAGCTGGGCCTGCAGGAGTCAGCGCCTCCCAAAATCAGGCCTGACATTGAGCACCCAGGTTTGCAAATATCAGCTCAGTATTATTACGCGGGGAACTCACGTGCCTGTGAGAGTTTCTAACTAACAAAGACAAACGGCGTCTCCTACCCTGAACTCCTGGGCAGCCTCCTCGATGGGAACCACGGTATGATCGCGGTGCTCCTTGGATTTATCACACACCACGCAGATGGGGGTTTGATCCTCCTCACAGAACAGTTTCAGTTTCTCCTCGTGTGTCTCACACAGATTCTCCTGCTGCGCTTTCCCTGGCTTTAACCCCAGCTGTTTCAGTTTTTCTACGATATTGGCCATCTGCATGTTGGGCCGGAGTTTCCCCTTCTGGAACAGCGCTCGGCACTGGGGACAGGGGAACTTGGTACCTGATTCAGGCTCCCTTTGCTCACAGCGCTGGGTGATGCAGGCTCGGCAGAAGTTGTGTCCACAGTCTATGGTCACCGGCTCTGTCAGATACTCCAGGCAGATGGAGCAAGTGACTTCTTTCTGCATTTTCTGTGTTGGAGCCGCTGAGGCCATGGCAGCAGGACTGAGTGTTTGCGATTCTGTTCTCTTCCTTTTGCTCTGGCTCTGTGTGGGCTGTTGCTGATAATGGGAGGTGTCTTCTGCACATCAGCTATTTATTCTCACTCACTGGGGAGTGAAGAAGGAGGAGGTGCTAGGAGTGAGAGGAGGAGAGAAGAGAGAATGGGAAATGAATGGGAGAAAGGGAGAGGTGGAAAACCAGAGATGGTAAAAAGGAGAAGGGCGGAAGGGCAAACAGACTGAGTTAACAGCCTCTAAGGGCTGGTCTACACTAGTGTCACGCCCCTCTCCACCCTGTTACCTTCTTTAATGGCAGTCTGTGTGTAGGTTTTTGTGGGGCTCAGAGCCGGGTGCATAACCACAGACACTTGTCGCATAGGAGGAAGTCAAGAGCTGGCGGAAGCCGGGTCTAGACATCCTGTTTATCAACCCTGAGCACTGGGCTTGTGTTAGTTTCCTCCCCGCCCCCCACCTCAACGGCAGTGGAAAAACACTGACAAGGTGACAGGAAGTTCTAGCAGGGGACAAGGTCTATAAAAGGGCAAAGCACCCAGCCTAAGCTGAGCCATCACGGACAGGAACGGATCATCCGTGGAAAGGATTCTCGCCACCCTGGACGTGGGGGCGCTCCCAAGAAGTCAGGTAATAAATACCTGAAGGGATGTCCACTCTTTGTTGTGGGTCCCGTACCTGGAAGGGATGTCCACTGTCTGTTGTGGGTCCCGCTGCGCTTGCATTTTAGTGATTAGAGTTCTGTGAATAAACGTCTGTTTTTTGGTATTCTTTGGCTCCCTGGCACTTTTGTCTTTAATTCACCCAGGACCTTACAGTTTTGATGGACAGGCCTGGGTTCTTATGGATTCCCACCACCCACTCAGCAGTGTGTATCTGCTTTATTTTTTTTTCCCCTTTAACTTTAATTGGTGGTACCTTCACTTCTCTGGCTCCTTCCTGGCAGGGTCACCAGGGCAGCTTGGGAAGAAAATTCTAAGCACAGGGTAACTCCTACTTACTTGCCAGATAGTTGGAGACTCCCAAGAAATAACACAGACACACACCATCTATTCCACACAGCCCTTGTATTAACCAGCAGATAAATCTAACAGGGTCAAACACGATTCTTA
>NW_027131011.1:0-1944 GCF_026122565.2 Emydura macquarii macquarii
GGCTGAAATTTACTTCTTTGGAGGATATTTTCATCTGACTTTACCCTCTGTTTCCCCTCCATTCTGGTCTGGTCCTTCTGAGGGACATCTCAACACCAGAAGAAGAAACCATCTCCAAGATAAGGGGCTACTCTTCTACCTCTTCCGCTAGTTGAGGCATTCATCCTCCAGTACCACTGACTGAGCCAGAACCTACCTTCTCATTGGTTGATTCTGATGTCCCAGGCAAGCCATCTCCTCCACATAGGGAGGTTAGCCCAGAGAGAGACCTTAGGACATCTTAGACCCATCCTATACCCAGACATGATGACCAGCTGGTATCCACTGCATTGAAGTTTTCCCCCCCCACCACCAGTTGACACTTCATATTGGCCCTGTTGGGATCCATATTAGAGACACTCTAGACCATGCATGAAACTCAACTGGCTCCATCAGAGTATGTGGAGGAGGAATCGAGCTGGATCCACCAGTTCTGACGTCATCGTCCTCACCCCATGAGGCAGTTGCTCCATCCTTGGCATCCCTGCCTGAGGACTACAGGCAATACCAAGAGCTCTTGCAGAGGGTGGCAATTGAACTCCAGATTCCACTCAAGGAAATCCAAGATATGCAATATAAGACATCTTGCAGCCTACTGGCCCAACGTACAAGTCAACCTGTGGAACTCCTTGCCAGAGGATGTTGTGAAGGCCAAGACAATAACAGGATTCAAAAAAGAACTAGATAAGTTCATGAAGGATAGGTCCATCAATGGCTATTAGCCAGGATAGGCAGAGATTGCTGTTTGTAAGAAGCTGGAAATGGCCGATGGTATGGATTACTTGATTACCTATTCTATTCATTCCTTCTGAAGCATATGGCATTGGTCACTGTCTGAAAACAGGATGCTGGGCTAGATGGACCATTGGTCTTTGACCCAGTATGGCCGTTCTTATGTTCTTCCAGTAAATGAGACCATCGTGGAACCAGGGTAACATGGCATACTCCTGCGTCTTGCACCTCATCCTGAAAAGGGCTGAGTGGAGATATTTTGTATCAACTAAAGGAGCAGAGTTCGTTTACTCATTCTGCCCCTAACTTTCGAGTAGTAGAAGCAGCTAGAGAGATCCAAGTTAGAACACTGTGATCCTGGGGGCCCTCGGTGCCAGCTGGCAGAGGGCCCACCATGTTATAACTCTCATCAGGCCTGACACACTCATACCCTCAACACACCGTTGTTAAATGTAAGGTATCATGTAAACTGATGACATGGTGGTCAAAAAAAGTTAAGGGTGCTGGGAACGTGTTCTTAAAATATGTTTGGGAGGCAGTTCATAAACCCAGTGTGCACTAGACAAATGTATGTGTGTTTACCTGTGTGACCCACTTGATTACTGGCAGAGAGAGGGGCATGGATCAGTATTCACGTCTCACTCCCTGTCAGTATCTGGTCCCAGCTGGGAAGGCTAATGATCCAACCAGCGGACCAAATTCAGTGATGAATTCTGGTCACGTGGCACCTAAGGCACATTGCACATATGCTAAGGAGAAGAACTGGCAGAGGACAGTGAAAGTACATTTACATATACGGTAAACTCAGGTGTCAAGCTAACAAACATCAGCTTAGTGAGCACACTGAGGGACAGAGTGGGTACCCAGGAATCCTTCCTGGCTCTTGAGGTAGAGACAATGGACTTGGGTAACATAAGGGGTGAAAAAAGGTATTTCAGTTATTCATCAGTTAGGGAACAGTACCCTTGGAATCTGTGAACGTTGGGGCCTCCCTGGCCTGGAGGGCTGGGCTGGTAACTTGATTGGAGCAGAAAACTGCTTAGGCAAAGATTGTAACTTGCTAAGATTAAGTTGTAGTCACTCGAAAGTGTTGTGTTTTTTGTTTAAGGTTACCTGTCTTATTCTTGCTTAGTATCACATCTCTCTTCTTTGTTAATAAACGTTTTCTTAGTT
>NW_027131012.1:0-19652 GCF_026122565.2 Emydura macquarii macquarii
CTCCACCTTTCCATTGCGCTGTTCTTGCCTTCCACATTCCCACCCCCACCTCTCGGCTCTCGTTTGTCCCGAGATCCCCAGCAATTCTCTGCGCTGCATGTTCTCCTTGTCCCCCTCTGCTCTGCACTTCTCTCCAGCTGCAGCCTTTGCTGGGAACAGCCTCTGTCCACAGCTGTGCCTCGCCACCTCCCAGTCCTGTCTTCACACCCACGTCCGTTCTTTTCCCTTTCAGCATCATGGCCACAAGCCTGGATGTTCTGTGACTGGCTAGATCACAGGGAATGGTACCAGTGCTTTAACAGATCAGGATCCCCCTGCTCTTGGGGGGGGGGCAGGAAATCATTTGCTCCCTGACTCCCATCAGTTCCACCCACGTGCACCAACACCATCCGGGGCTGCCACCCACTTGCATCCGGCACTGCACACCAGGACCCACTCGGAGGTCGGGCACATGCCTGCCCTGGCTGCTGGGATGGGAGGAGAAAGGGGCTTGTCTTCCTACGCTACGTGAAGGGGAGGCCAGTCTGCTGTGGCCTGAGCTAGCAGCTCAGCATGTCGCCTGGGAGCCGCCAGTCTGTCCAGCTCTGGAGCTAAGCTCCTCTCTAAGCGCCCAGTGCTCATAGCTTGCCACCAGTGCCACCTGCATTGTTGTCTGAACTAGACTCATCTCTTCTCGGCAGGGACCTTTCCTAGCTCTGTAAGTAGCCATGTGCATGCCTGGGCTCCCAGAGACACACTCCCATTACTGAGGATAGAACCAGCCTCCTGCTGGTGTGACAGCGTCATTGCATCAGCTTCACACCCAGCTATGAAGTAGGGGCACTGCCCGGCACGTGTAGGCAGAGGTTCCCTGCACACTGCCGCCTCCTTCCCTTGCAGCCCTGCCAGGAAAGTGCATTTCCACAAACTGCCACCAGAGGGCATCACACGCACAGTGTTGTGTAGTCTAGCCTCTGTCTCTAAATGTGTGACAGGCGGCCTGCTATGCGCTTGGTGTCTGTGTGTGGCCCCTGTAGCTGCTGGTTAATCTACGCCCATTTCCATGCACTTGTCCTACACATCAGGGCACCTGAAGCTCTGTTGTTAGAGAAAATTATTCTGCAGAGAGTGCTCCGTTACGTTAGCTAACAGAAGAGTAATCTAATCACACCTGTGAGCCAACCAGATCTGTTCTCTATTTCAGCACACAGAACAGTTTCCCTATAACCTTCCCCTTGCCTGGGTTCCTTCTATGCAGATGATAACATGGACCTTTTTTACGGTAGCCTCAAATCTGAGCTTTCATTCCCACAGCTGCTGAGCAAATCAGAGTGAAAGTTCAGACTCCCACACTCACATCCGCTAGCCTTTTCACACATGCATTACAGCCAGGTCACCCTAAGATGGTTCAGTAAAATTCACACCCGCGCAAAGAGCCAGCATCAGGTATATGGAGCACTGAAGCCATGAAAGGGGGCTTGGGTCTCATTTTGGCCTTCTGCACAGGGGCTAATTTCGGCCATAGCAGAGAAAATAGCCATGTCCGGTTCCCCTATGAAGAGGTAAATACAGAAAGATAAGCCCACTTACAATTTGTCTGTCCCACACTTAGCACTGTTCTATCAGAGCCTTACACAATTCAAAAGTCAATGAGCTGATCTCCTGCAGACAGGTATTTGGGAGAAGATTTAGAGATATGACAGTGACACGACATTAGAGAAATGTAAACTGAGATCTGAGACATTCATTCCCATGGATTCTGACACAAGTCATTTCATTACCTAGTAGGAAAGCATCTGTAGAAATTCTCCTGCTATCTTACCCACTTCACTCCTGTTATGTTTGCTCACTTGACCCTTCTCTATTCAGTTTGAATCACAAGTAAATTTACACAGAGCAGCTGCTTTGCATCTCTTATCCCCACGTGGTATTTCTCTGTTCCATTTTACTCCCTATGCTTCCATCAGCAGTCAGCCAGATGGGAAGGATCAAGACCGTCTCACACGCTCATCTCATCTGTCAGTTACTGCATTGCAGGTAAGAATAAAAGAGACACCAACAAGGAAACGATCCAAAAGGATGCCAGGGGTGTAGATATTTTGGGTCATGAATCAATTTCAGAGGCACTTTGCCAGTTACCAGCACCAGAGGCTCTGACCCATGATGCTTTGTTTTATCAGACCATTTACACTCCTCAGGTGTTATCTACACACACATTTTTCATGTTACTTTCACATCCCCTGTTATTTTCACTGCAGTTAAATAAAAAGGTAGAAAGATCATGTCACTCTTTATGAGGCCCAATACAGCTGAGATTCCTTGCCCACATAGATATCTATATTTATTTGGTTTGATTCTCCTACCCCACGGGACATTGTGCTGACTCAAATGCCAAAATCTCTCTCCATGTCTCCAGAAGACGGAGTCACCAATAACTGCAAAGCTAATTCAGACATGAGCGACAGATTAGCCTGCGACCCACAGAAACCTGGACAAGCACCTAAGCGTCTAACATGTCACACTCCCTGCCTGCACTCTGGAATCCCAGCCTGGGTCAGCCACAGTGAGTCGGGGACTGATTTCACTTTCACAATCAGTCATGTTGAAGCTAAAAGTGCTGGAACTTGTTACAATCAACAAGACTACCGGCTCCACACTGATATAGATCAGTACAAAGCTTTCCTGTTCGCCTTAGCTGATGTCACTCAGGGGAACAGCTGCTCCCAAGAATCTCAGTACCAGTGCCTCAGTGACATTTGATTTGAGGCCATGGCTTTGCTCAGACCTTAGGGCCCTCCCACACCTCAGCTAAAAGCATCCGTTTCCCTGATCAGTGAGAACAAGGATGTTTTCTCTTACAGCAGGATTACAAATCCAGCAGTAACACATCTATGGGGTGTCCACAGCCCCCTCCATACAGCCAACTCGCCTTGTCCAAGAAAAAGGTTCAAACACAATAGCAACGTGACCACCGATTTGGGCCTGCCTGTCTGGCTGGGCAGAGTCATTCGAGAGCCCTGTGTCTCACCCAGCCAGCAGGCACTGCTGCTGACTGGGGACAGACCAGCTAGGGAGCAGTTCTGGAGAAAAGGACCTGAGTTGACCATGAGTCAGCAGTGTGCCCTTATTGCCAAGGTTACTGGCATATTGGGCTGCATTAGTAGGAGCATTGCCAGCAGATTTAGACAAGTGATTAGTCCCCCCATTCAGCATTGATGAGGCCTCACTTGGGGTATTGTGTCCAGTTTTGGGCCCCACACTACAGAAAGGACATGAACAAACTGGAGAGAGTCCAGTGGGGGGCAACTAAAATGATTAGGGGGCTGGAGCACATGACTTGTGAGGAGAGGCTGAGGGTACTGGGCTTGTTTAATTTGCAGAAGAGAAGAGTGAGGGGTAATTTGATAGCGGCCTTCAACAACCTGAGGGCGGGGGGGTTCCAGGGAGGATGGAGCTAGGCTGTTCTCAGTGGTGGCAGATGACAGAACTATGAGCAATGGTCTCAAGTAGCAGTGGGGGAAGGCTAGGTTGGATATTGAACAAAACATTTTTACTAGGGGAAGCACTGCAATGGGTTCTCTAGGGAGGTGGTGGAATCTCCATCCTTAGAGGTTTTTAAGGCCTGGCTTGACAAAAACCTGGCTGGGATGAGTTAGTTGGGGTAGTCCCTGCTTTGAGCAGGGCGTTGGATGAGATGAGCTCCTGAGGTCCCTTCCTACCCTAATCTTCTATGATTCCTCTCCAAGACCTCCACCCCACTATACTCTCAGCAGCCAGCTCCTTACAGAGAAGAATTCAGGGGCTGAGATCTAAAACAAGAAAGGGAAAGCCTGGCTCAGTTGCAGTGAAGGTAGAATCGAAGAGAGAAAATGGATTATGCAAGGGGCACTGAAGGTTAGATTTACCGAAGTCTTACTCCAGCTATCCCCCATCAGCGACGTCCTTCAGGGACCAGCTCACAGGTGCCCAAAGCAGCAGAAGCCTCCTGATCACAGGGACTAGCACATCCCAGAAGAGTGTGTGGTGCTGGGTCAGCAGAGGGGATGGCCAGGTAATGGTCTCCCTCAGCCCTTCCCATCAGTGGAGCTCTCGTGAGCACCAGCCACAGCTTAAAGCTGGCCACCGATGGTTGGCAGGAGGTGCAAACGCAGTGGGTGATGGCCACACAAATGTGTCCTGGCCAAAGAGAGACCCTGTGTGACACAGAGGGCTTGTCTCTGCACTGGGTTTATAGGCCCCTCCACCACCCTCACTCAGTCTGCTCCGGACGATTTTCGCAGACATTGTCAGTGCTCTTTGCATCACTGATAAAACACTTCCAAGCTCACACTCCTCCCAAGCCAATTCTCCATCCATATTTATGGAGCCCTTCCCCCTTAAATCCGGCACTGACGCAAAATGGCCCAGCCTGCAAACGCCACCTGCTCACTGGGGACGTCTAGTGGGCACCAAGCACTGGGAGTTGTTAAGTTAACACTGACCAGTATATACCAGTGTATATACAGGGTTATGTAACAGTGACCTGCATATACACAGATGATTTGTGAGGAAGATAGGAATTGCTGCACCTGATCAGACCACTCCAGTGTCCTGTCTCCAACAGGAGCCAGCACCAGCTGCTTCAGTCATTGCAAGAAATCCTGCAGTAGTAGGGAGGGGATAATCTCTCCCAGGGAAAGGTTCTTCCTAGCACCCAGTAGTTAGTGGTTGGTTGAAGCACTGGTATCTCAGCCTGAACACTGCCAGAACTCCTGTCTCATCACCATCCTTTGAGATTTACTGTTATCATCCTGGATGGACGAGCAATCCACAGAAACCTCCAATTACTTTTTGAATCCTCCTTAGCCTTTGCCCTGGGAAGGGAGCGAATCTCTCCTGATCCCTCAGTCCAGCTCACTTTGCCTTCGTAGGATCAGTGTTCCTAGACCTCCAACTCCACACAGCCCTTCATCTCTCTACTGACACACAGGGAAAGGACAGTGACACACAGCTGCTGCTTTGCATATTTCCACCCCAGTGACTTTGCCCTGCCCACAGGAGCAGTTATAAATGTTACAGTTAAATGCTCGGTGCTTCTGAGCTCAGTATCTGTCACTCCAGAATTAACAAGATGATGCGGCAGACTCAGCTTCTCTGGCTCCTAGCGCTCTGGTTTCAGGGTAAGAACAAACAGTGATTTCAAATACCTACTCTTAGTATAGGCGCTTAACACCATTCTCAGCACACACAGGATTGGAATGTAACTCAGAGGGTTAAAGGAATAATACAGACTAGACTCAGCTGTGATTCATTACACGTTATTTCATTTCACTGATGTTATGTTCGTTTTGGGTTTTTTTTGGTCTCCTCCTCCCCATTCAGGCTCCAACGGGGACATTGTGATGACTCAGACTCCAGAATCCCTGGCAGTGTCTCCTGGGGACAGAGTCACCATCAACTGCAAAGCCAGTTCCAGTGCTGGTACAGAGGTTTCCTGGTACCAACAGAAATCAGGACAAGCTCCAAAGCTCCTTATCTATGCTGCTTCCACTCGTGTCTCTGGGATCCCAGACCGGTTCAGTGGCAGTGGGTCTGGCACTGACTTCACATTCACAATCAGCAGGTTTGAATCTGAAGATGCTGGAGATTATTATTGTCAGCAAGACTATGATACTCCTCTCACAGTGATACAGACCAGTACAAAAACCTCCCTCTGCTGTTCAGTTCAGGGCAACAGCTGCTTCCTATAGTCACCTTCTTAGTGCAGCTGCCACACGTCTTTACAGACTCATCGCCTTTAAGGCCAGAAGGACTAAGTGCTGCTCAGCATTTCATCACCACACATCTCCTGTCCTCCCATTGCCCCAACGCCCATATAAAAGCAGTAGACAGTCCTGATCAGTTTCCTGCTAGAAACATTTTCTTCCGTACAGAAGGATTTTTACATCAGCTAGAATAATGGGATTTTTCTCCCCTACTTAATATTATTTCGCTCCTTCCCTCAGCTTCCCAACATGATTCTCACTGGCTGCCTCAAATCCTGTCTGTGTATTTCGGGATCCAAACGGAAAGATGGGCTCAGTGTTTAGTGGCAGCGTTGCCATGTTTGAGGAGCAGAACTGAGACCCTGAGGGCTAGTGCTGCCTGGGCTGGGCAGGCTGCAGAGGGAGCATGTCTGAAATTCAGGAGGAACAACTCATCTCAGTCTATAGCAGCACTCACTCCAACACACATATGACATGACAACCATGGCAAGCAGCATAAGAAGTTGTGTCCTTTCCTGCTAGAGGGGAGGTTGCAGCTGCCTGGGCATTTGGGTGAGGAGAAAACTAGACTAGTTCAGGGCATAACACCATGTGGTTCCTTCACAGAAACATTTCCTGCTGGAAGGCCAGTAGCGTGCAGAAGGGGGAGAAGCAGTTGCCGGGGCCAGGCCCATCCCCCGAAATCTCTGTGTCCCCCTCGAACCCAGGGAGGGAGGAAGCAGCGGGATGGCTGGTTGCCAGCCCAGCTCCTTCTCTCCCCACCCTACAGCTGCAGCCTGCTGCTCCTCCCCCCTGCTGCTGGAGTCCCAGGCATTGTCTCTGCGGGAGGTCTGCAAAGCAAGCAGCAGGGCTCGTTCTCCAGCCCCAGGGAAGGAGAAGGAGCAGCAGGCTGCACCTGTGGTGTTGGGGGGGGAGGAGCTCAGGTGGCAGCCAGCCTGCTTCCTCCCTCCCTGGGCTTCAGGGACATGGAGAGTCCTGCTGCAAGGGGGAGACACTGCCTCCTCGCTGCTGGGGTCTCCTCCAGAGGCGTCCCGAGAAATTGGGGGAGGAGGGGTGTCCAGCAAACCTTTCATTTGTGTGTGTTTAACGTGCCCCTCCAAAAGTATTCACATTTAAATTCCTGCGCATGCCCCTGTGAAGGGCTGAGCCCTCTTCAAGCACTGACATTCAGCAACCCTATAAAATAAACACAACCGCACCCTAAACAATGGGCCCAAACACTGCAGGTCCAATCCCTCCCTAGATTAACTAGGTGCCACTCCCATTGATTTCAGTGGGGCCTGCTCCCATGGGACAGAATTCGGCCTCTCAGCCTGCATCAGTGTCACAGCCATCTGCAGGAGATAGTAGCACTGTTTTATTGCATGTGTTTTCCTTCCCCTAACTAGTCCCCAGCGCTAGTACTTAGTAAACTCTCTGTTTTCATTTTCTGGTCTGGTCTTACAGCAGGTAAACAGTTCTTTGTATTATCTAAATTATTCTTGAACATAATATTTTCTAGAGAAACATACATGTGTAGGTAGTTATGGGACAGGATTGGGGTTTCTGAGTACCTGGGCTGGTTTTAGACACACTCTTTCTTTATTTCCTGGGGCTTCCTTTTCCTGGCTGTGCTCAAAAAACAGCATCAAAGGATTTGTGCCACTTTGAAACCAACGCATTTGACAGATGCTGTTATCTCAACTATCTCTGTATCAAATGAATTCAGGTTTTTCCCTACAAGGTCTACCCCAACTTCTGACCTCACCTCCCACTTTTCACAGTTATCGAACTTCTTTTGTAGCTTTTAGAGGGAATACACAATTCAGCTTTAAACAGAAATTTAGCTCCAACTCAAACTATGCAGAGGATACTGTGAGAGAGTTACATGAACCTGTTAAAATGACAGGCCAATAGGATGTTCACCCAAGAAGCATTAGGGAGCTAAGAGGTGTCTAAAGTAATGCAAGTGTATTCTTAATTCTTTTTAATGTATTTACAATCAGATTCAATGTACTATAGTGTATCTGACTAAATAAGCTGGACTTCCACACAATGGCCATCAGATGGCGTAAATTCATACACACACATGGGAGCATCTGAAATTCCAGATGTGTGAAAATATGCAGATAAATCACTTCTCAGAACATGTTGCTCCTTCCACAGGCACCAGTAATACATGCAAGAATTAGGTCTTCTGTGTCAAACTGCAGAGCCAGTGATTCAGGGAGTGAGGCGACATGATTTTACATCATTATAATCATTATACACATTCTGAAATAAGGCAAATTCATCAGTTCTGTGGACACTGTTCTCCTCTGAATCCTATAAAGAACCCGCACTGGCCCACATTGTGATCTTACTTCAACCACTGTAAGCCAGGAGTAACTCCCCTGAGGTAAATGGAGTTAAACCTGTGCAATCAAGATTAGAATCAAGCCCAGTGCCTTTCTTTGCCATGGTAGAATCCATTCCTAGATTTAGAACAGTTGAGCCTCTCTCACAAAGGATGAGATGAGAAGAAGGCTAATGGCATATTGGGCTGCATTAGTAGGAGCATTGCCAGCGGATCGCGGGAAGTAATTATTCCCCTCTATTTGACTCTGGTGAGGCCTCATTTCATAGAATCATAGAATATTAGAGTTGGAAGGGACCTCAGGAGGTCATCTAGTCCAACCCCCTGCTCAAAGCAGGACTAACCTCAGCTATATCATCCCAACCAGGGCTTTGTCAAGCCTCAGCTTAAAAACCTCTAAGGATGGAGATTCCACCACCTCCCTAGGTAACCCATTCCAGTGCTTCACCACCCTCCTAGTAAAAAACTTTTTCCTAATGTCCAACTTAGACCTCCCTCCCTGCAACTTGAGACCGTTGCTCCTTGTTCTGTCATCTGCCACCACCGAGAACAGCCTAGCCCCATCCTCCCTGGAACCCCCTTTCAGGTAGTTAAAGGTCGCTATCAAATCCCCCCTCACTCTTCTCTTTTTGCAGACTCATTTGGAGTATTGTGTCCAGTTTTGGGCACCCCACTACAAAAAAGATGTGGACAAATTGGAGAGAGTCCAGCGGAGGGCAACAAAAATGATTAGGGGGCTGGAGCACAGGACTTATGAGGAGAGGCTGAAGGAACTAGGCGTGTTTAGTCTGCAGAAGAGAAGAATTAGGGGAGATTTGATAGCAGCCTTTAACTACCTGAAAGGGGGTTCCAGGGAGGATGGAGCTAGGCTGTTCTCAGTGGTGGCAGATGACAGAAGAAGGAGCAACGGTCTCAAGTTGCAGTGGGGGAGATCTAGGTTGGACATTAGGAAAATCTTTTTCACTAGGGGGGTGGTGAAGCACTGGAATGGGTTACCTAGGGAGGTGGTGGAATCTCCATGTTTTGAGGTTTTTAAGTTGAGGCTTGACAAAACCCTGGCTGGGATTATTTAGCTGAGGTTAGTCCTGCTTTGAGCAGGGGGTTGGACTAGATACCGCCTGAGCTCCCTTCCATCTCTATGATTCTATGAGATGCTGTGTGGACTCAGAACTGCCTGATCTTTCCCTCTTGCTCTGAGTGGTTATAAACGTTCTCTGCATCACTTACCGACCAGCACTGAACAGCTAAGACACATCAAAATGGCCTCACAGGCTCAGTTAAGCTGGCTGCTAGTACCATGGATCCAAGGTAAAAATGAAACCAAGAGGGAACAGGATGAATTAAAAGTATAATTGGCCTCTAAAGAAAAATGGAGACTCAGATCAAATCCTGCTTCTTCCTCAGAGTTACAAACAATTTCTGGTTAACTTTGTCTCATTGGAAACTGCAAAAAAAAAAAAAAAGAGAGAAAAGTTTTAAAGAAATAAGGGCCTGATCCAAAAACCACGGAAATCGCTGGGGCCCAGACCCACTAAGGAACTCTAGTGTCACCCTCACTCTCTCTTTGGCCCAATTAATATTGAATTATTCAATGTTTCTATTATAGTTTCTCTTCAACAAGAGAGCAAGAGACCCACATGGAAATATCCCAGAGCCCAGTGATTCGGGCGCTCACCAGAATGGTGGCAGATCCCTCTTCAAATCCCTTCTCCTCTTCCAATGGGGATTTGAACCAGGAGTGAAGCAAGACACTATTCGGGGACGGTGCTCTACCCAAAGCGGGTCTGGGCTTGTTTATCCTCCAGGTGGAGGGAAATTAGGGCAGGAATCCTACCTGAGGGCTAGCCAGACCCTAGGTTTATGCTGGATTATACCACAATAAAGGATCACTCAAACTGCAGCAGCACAAAGCATCTACAGCAGCCCATAACCTGGACAACCATACAGGGGCAGCACAGCCCAAACAATGGTGGCATTGCCAGGGAGGACTTGTGTGCAGGGCAGTCAGAGACTGTGCTGATTTTCTCTCTCTCTCTCTCAGTCTAGCACAATTTAAAATTACCCAGCCATTGAAGGAATCTCACAGCTCGGTAGCAGCAGCAGAATCACTTGGTCTAGTGAATTTTAGACACTTCTTCTAATCTGCCATCAGTGGGCATAGCAGAGATCAGGGGCTGTGCCCCACCCTGGAGCTGTATCTGAGCACAGGGAACAGATGTTTTAGAGCAGTTGCTTTGTACATCTCACCTCTTTAAACAAGGATCCACACTTCCACATCACTGATGCCCCACGGCCGACCACCTCTCCAGTGGCATGTGCTGGGAGCACCACACTTTTGAAGATGAGGCCATATATTTTAGTTACTGAAATAGGGATTTAGGAGTCTAACTTCGATCTCCGAGAATGAAAACGACGATCTATTTATGCACTGTTACACAGAACACGGGAGCACCGACACAGGGCTCACAAACTAATGGGACATTAGCCTATTCATCTACACTCAATACTAGCCTATCCCTCTACTCTTTCGGGATTTAAATGGCACAGATAGGAAATTAAAGGTTAAGGCTGTCCCGTCACAGTAGGGTTTCTGCGGAGATGAATAATAAAGCCAGAAGAGAGCAGTAGAGAAGAGAGGAGTTAGCCCTGAGGTAGGGAAATCAGCACCACTGAATTCATATCTCTGAGGACATGCCTTGCATAACTATGAGTCTGAGCTCATTCAATTTAAAGATGCAGCCAAACAAGACTGATGAGCTGAAAACATTCATTCCCATTCCACCCGGATAAACGCCACCTCAGCACAGAGTGAGGGACAGGGACTGTACTAATACGAGTCTCTTCAGCACCCAACAAAATAGTGCCCTGATCCTGACAGGGACCTCTGAGCACCACCATCTCCCCTGTCATCACAACTGCCAAACTGTGGATGCCGCCCCAGGGACCGTCAAGTTCTACTTGCCTATTTCAACCACAGCCCCTTTTACTTCCCTTTTACTGAACGTTTCTAGGTCAGCTGGGGATTTTCATCTCTGAAATACGTTTGCATAATTCTCACTCAGGTGACCCCACCCTGCAGCTCTGAGCCAGGATAAATGTCCCGTGACGCTCGTTACAGGTTAATGCTCAGCACAGGATCGGTCAGACGTAGCAAGATGATCTCACAGGCTCAGCTCATCTGGCTGTTAATGCTCTGGATCCAGGGTAAGAATCAAATGAAGCTTGGGCTGAATCATTTAAGCTACAATAAGCCACGGAAATATGTAAGTGTTGTAGAAAAGTCGTATAAAGACGTAATTCTTCAGGTAGTGATAGTAATTTCCGAGATGCTTGTCTCCTTCTAACGGCAAAAGAGAGAAGAATGGTGTGATAAAAATACAATTGCAGACACCTTGGGAGGAAAGGAGCTCCTCAAACTTAACGTCAGTATCATTCTCAGAAGACAAACTATCATAAGTATAGAAAGAGACATAAGGGAATATTTATAAAGACAAAATAGTTTGTAGTTTGATTAACTATACTATTAATGATCTATATTTATGCTATACGTACATACGAGAGAGAGACTATACATGTATATACTAATTCATATTCTGTTTCTTAATTCAGACTCCAGTGGGCAGATTGTGATGACTCAAACTCCAGAATCCCTGGCAGTGTCTCCTGGAGACACAGTCACTATCCACTGCAAAGCCAGTTCAATCCTGACTAGAGATAGCTATCACGACTTAGCCTGGTACCAACAGAAACAGGGACAAGCTCTTAAGCTTCTTATTTATGGTGGAAGCTACCGGCAATCTGGGGTCCCAGCCCGGTTCAGCGGCAGTGCGTCAGGCACCGATTACACTCTCACAATCAGCAGGGTTGAAGCTGAAGATGCTGCAGATTATTACTGTCAGTATAGCTATGATACTCCTCTCACAGTGATACAGACCAGTACAAAAACCTCCCTGTGCTGTTCAGTGCAGGTCAACAGCTGCTTCCTATAGTCACCTTCTTAGTGCAGCTGCCACATGTCTTTACAGACTCATCGTCCTCCCATTGCCCCCACACCCATATAAACGAAGTAGACAATCCTCAGGAGTTTCTTGCTAGAAAAATATTCTTCCCTACGGAAGGATTTTTACATCAGCTAGAATAATGGGATTTTTTTCCCTTATTTTTCCCTGATTTTTTACGCTCCGTCCTTCAGCTTCCCAACATGATTCTTACTGGCTGCCTCAAATCCTGTCTTGTATTTCAGGATCCAAACGGAAAGATGGGCTCAGTGTTTAATGGCAGCGTTGCCATGTTTGAAGAGCAGAACTGAGACCCTGAGGGCTAGTGCTGCCCGGCCTGGACAGGCGGCAGAGGAAGCATGTCAAACTCAGGAGGAACAACTCATCTCAGTCTATGGCAGCACTTAATCCATGTCACACATGGCATGACAGCCGTGGCAGGCGGCATATGAAGTTGTGTCCTTTCCAACTAGAGGGGAGGTTGTAGCTGCCTGTGCATTTCGGTGAGGGAGAAGAGAAGACTCGACTAGTTCAGGGCATAACACCATAATAGAGGCTTAAATTAAATGTATACCCCCAATAAAAAAAAAGCATTAAGAGAACCAAAAAAAGCCACCATGGCTAAACAGCAGAGTAAAAGAAGCAGTTAGAGGCAAAAAAGCATCCCTTAAAAATTGGAAGTCAATCCTGATGCAGAAAACAGAAAGAGGCAGAAACTCTGGCAAGTCAAGTGTACAGGTATAATTAGGCAGGACAAAAAAGAATTTGAAGAGCATCTAAAGAAAGATTAAAAAACAAAACAGGAAAAAAAATGTGAGTACATGGGAAGCAGGAAGCCTGCCAGCAATCACTTGAGTCACTGAACGATCAAGTTGCTGAAGGAGCACTCAAGGAAGACAAATCTATTAAAGAGAAACTAAATGAATTCTTTGCATCTGTCTTCATGGCTGAGGATGTGAGGGAGATTCCCACTCCTGAGCCATTCTTTTTGGTGACAAATCTGAGGAACTATCCCCGATTTAGGAGTCAGTAGAGGGGTTTAGGAACAAATTGATAAATTAAACAAACAGTCATAAGTCACCAGGACCAAATGGTATTAGCCAAGAATTCTGAAGCAACTCAAATATGAAATAGCAGAACTACTGACTGTGGTATGTAACCTATCATTTAAAGCAGCTTCTCTACCAGATCACTGGAGGATAGCTAAAGTGACATCAACTTTTAAAAAAACACTCCAGAGGTCATTCTGGCAATTATATGCTGGTAAATCTAATTTCAGTACCAGAGAAATTGGTTGAAACTACAGTAAAGAACAAAATTATCAGACACAGAGATGAACACAATTTGTTGGAGAAGAGTCAACATGGCTTTTGTAAAGGGAAATCATGCCTCACCAATCTATTAGAATTCTTTCATGGGAGTCAACAAGCATGTGGAGAAGAATGATCCGGTGGATATAGTCTACTTAGACTTTAAAAAAACCTTTGACAAGTTCTCTCAACAAAGGCTCTTAAGCAAAGTAAGGTAAAAGATAAGTAAGATAACATATTGTGGGATAAGAGGGAAGGTCCTCTCCTAGATCGGTAACTGGATAAAAGACAGAAAACAACAAGTAGTAATCAGTGGTAAGATTTCAGAATGAAAAGAGATAAACAGTGGTATCCCCCAGTGGTCTCTTCTTGGACCAGAGATGTTCAACATATTCAGAAATTATCTGAAAAAAGGGTAAACAGAACGGTGGCATTATTTGAAGATGATACAAAATACTCAGGATAGTTGAGTCCAAAGCAGACTGCGAAGAGCCACAAAGGAATCTCACAAAACTGAGTGACTGGGCAACAATGTGGCCAGTGAAATTCAGTGTTGATACATGCAAAGTAATGCACATTAGAAATTATAATCCAAACGATAAATACAAAACAGTGGAACTCAATGCCAGGGGATGTTGTGAAGGCCAAAATGATAACAGGGTTCAAAAAAGAACTAGATAAGTTCCTGGAAGATAGGTCCATCAATGGCTATTACCCAAGATGGTCAGGGATGCAATCCCATGCTCTGAATGTCCCCAGGATCTTGGTCAGAAGCTAGGAGTGGACGACAGGTAATGGATCACTTGATGATTCCTTTTTTGTTCATTCCCTTTGAAGCACCTGGCATTGGCTGCTGTCGGATGATGGGATGCTGGGCTACATGGACCATTGGTCTAACTCACTATGGCCATTCTTATGTTTTTTTGCTTCTTACGCTGTCTGTGATGCCTGGTGTGGAAAATCAACTTTTTCCACACTCAACCATGAACGAACAGTTAGATCAGCCATATTTCAGGAACTTGCTAGGAATATTGGGATATATGATTGGTTGGACCTAAGCCTGAATACTGCAGTGTGGATGTTGGAGCCCCAGGTTGGAGTCCCGGTTCAAAAAAAGAAGGCTCTCTCGGAGGATGCACGGGATGCAAGGACGGAATGCAATTCGACCGAGAAAGGGGAAAGTTGTGCTTGTGTTGTCTCCACCACTCCAGCAGCTGCTCATCTTCATTCTTTGTCAGTTTCAGGGTGATATACTTTGACAATTCATCATCATCATCATTTCCAGATAGATCAAGAAGCAGCTGTCTGCAGCTCATACCCTATGAGGCTGCTTCCCTGCCTTCCAGATCCCCGGGATATTTTATGTTATTTCCAATTCCTTATTTTCAACTGACTTTCCCATTTGGACAGTTAAATATATTACTTGGACATTATCAACATGTTTCTTTAAGGTCATTGTGATATTTCCAAATCAAAGCATTTCAGAATGTTTCATTCTGCAAAATAATTTCAGATTGAATTTTTGTTCTGATTCACAACAAAAATAAATTAAGCAATCTCAGAATTTCCCACAGGATGGCAATTCTATTTTCCAAACAGCTCTATATTGCACAGCAGGTCATTGAGTTAATGAAAGTGAACTTCCACATGATGACCTACAGATGACAGCACTTAACCTATGAACTGGAGCATCTGAAATCCTGGGTACCTCATTCATGCACAGTTAACCACGGCATAGATTCTAAAATAATACAGATTCCCTGTTCTTCTTTGCAGGTTACTGGGAATGCTTATCGGGCCTAAGTCTGATCTTTCCTAAACTTGTTTAGCTCCACTAATTTCAAAGAAGTTATTCATGACTTTAACCAGGACGCGAGATCAGAATCAGTCCCATTGACTTTCATGGGTGTTACTTAGAGTTTGTCATATGCTTAGTCTGAAGACAAACAGGGACGGATTCTATGACAACAAAGAGTCTTGGACAAAATGCTCTGCGTACATAGAACAGAGCAATCTTTCCCTGTTGCTCTGAGCAGTTATAAATGTTTTTCACCCTGCTTAACTGATCAGCACTGGACAGCTCAGATGCATGAAGATAGTCTCAAAGGTTCAGTTCATCTGGCTGTTAATGTTGATTCTTATCCTGGATTCAGAACTCTAATAGGGCACAGAGTTCAAAGGGCAAAATGTCAGAGTCTATTACTTGTCACTAATATCCAACCAGTAACATGCTTTGATAATTTATTACAGATTTCAGTCCAATCCTGTGAATTTACATTAGATTACAAAAATGATAGTTTTAAAATACAGATACAAATTGTGAATGCAAACTAAGTATTGCATATTTTATTGACTGGGGTGCATTAACCATCTTTATTTAGGATTTGTTTTCAGATTCTAGCTGGGACACGGTTGTCATACATCAAATTCCAGAAGCCTTGGGAAAGTCTTCCACGAGACAAAAACCACTATCGAACCTGCAAAGCCAGTTCAAGTGTCAGTTCTACAGCCACTGACTAACTAATTAGCCTGGTACCAACAGACGTCTGAAGAAGTGGCGATATGCCTGCTACAATGATCAATAACCTTCAAACACCCCTTTCAAGATCCATGGACCCCACACATGCCTATCACAACGTGGCATACCTCATCCAGTGCACAAAAAACTATGTGGGCGAAATCATTCGATTATGTATTGACTGTCTGAACTCACACAGGACAATGATAAAAGACAAAATCAATCTATTACCTGTGGGTAAACACTCTTCACAAAATGATCACTGTCTGACCTCTCAGGCCTCATCCTCAAAGGAAACCTGCAAAACGCTTTCAAAAGACAGCTATGGGAGCCAAAAGAGCGAATGCAATCCTGGGATGCATAAACATGGGAATCTCAAGTAAACAGGGTATTTTATCTCAGTATTTGGCACTTGTACAATGACTGCTGAAATGCCGTGTCCAGCTCTGCTACCCACAGTTCAAGCAGGATGGTGATAAATGGGAGTCAGTTCAGAGAAAAGTCACGAGAATGCTTAAAAGTTTAGAAAACATGCCTTATAGTGATATGGTCAAGCAGCTCAATCTGTTTAGCTATATAAGGAGAAAGTTATTGTGTGACTTGGTTACTGTCTTTCAGTACCTACATGGGAACAAATAACCGTTCAGTTTGGTAGAGAAAGGTGCAACACAATCCAATGGCTGGAAACTGAAACTTGACTCTTTCAGACTAGAAATAAGTTTAAAATTGATAACAGTGGGTGTAATTCGCTTTTGGAAAACTTACCAAGGGTCATGGTGGCACTGACACCAACACTGACCATTTTGAAATCGAGATTGGATGTTCTGCTAAAAGAGCTGCTCTAGGAATTATTCTGGGGGCAGTTCCATGGCCTGTGTTACACAAGAGGACAGACTAGATGATCACAACGGTCCCTTCTGGCCTTAGAATCGACGGACGTTAATACAATAATAAGATCACTATGCACATTCTAAAACAAAGTAAATCAATCAATTCCATGGGTTCAGTTCTCCCCTTGCAGGATGTGAATAACTCATTGAAAATCCCCAATTTCTCACGAGGGAGAATTGGTCCTTTTGTGTCTAGAAGCTGAGCCTATATTCCAAAGATAAAGGTGAGATAGTTCTGAGTAGGCAAAGTGACTGATCTCTCCCTGCTGCTCTACACAGATATAATTGTTGTGTGTCACTCTCCATACTTAATTGATCAGAATGAACAGTTTAGATACGTCAGAATGATCTTACCAACACAGTTCACCTGCCTGTTAGTGTTCTGAACCCAAAGTAAGAATCAAACCAAGCAGGTCATGACTTTGCTTTTTTAAAGTGTCACCATATACAGCCTGACTTCACTGAGATCAGTGACTTTTCTTGATTATCTACAGTTCTAAATCTGTTCATGTTAAGATGACAATATTGACTAAAACATAAATAGAATGGAATAGTGCAAGGAATAGTAAAATGTGAACAGTGAATGGACACAGTATAGTTTATCTGATTTTGCCTGAGATGCACCTTTAATTGTACTTTCTTTGCACATTCAGACTCCAGAATCCTCAGTGTTTCCAGGAGACAGAGTCACTGTCAACAGCACACCCTCTGCCAGCCTCATCGTTGATGGAACTAACCATCTTTCCTGGTACCATAAGAAATCGGGACAAGTTCCTAAACTCCTTTTCTATCATGTTTCCACCCTGCTACCTGGGGTTCCAGCCTGATTCAGTGGCAGTGGGTCTGGAACCAGTTTCACTCTCATAATAAGCAGCAGTAAATGCTGAAGATGATGATTGCCAGGAGGCTGCTAGCTCCCCTCTCCCAGTGATACAGACCAACATAAAACCTCTCTGTGCTGTTCAATGCCATGAAGCAGCTGCTTCCTCCTCAACAGAGTCACCTTCTCAGTGCAACTGCTGCTTGGCTCTGGGGATACAGCGTTGAAGAGCCGTTCAGTGCTTCACTGCCTCTGTCAGTGCATCATTCACCTGTGCGCCTCCCACTTCCCTTACTTGCAAAACAATTAAAAATAAGGAGATGGTCAAGCCAGGTTTGGTGCTGAAGAAGTTTCCTTTCTTACCAAAGGGATGGGACTTCTTTTCAGTGCAAAGCTTGTTCTTTTCCATAACATAATTGGTTTTAAAGCTGCATCACCAAAAAATATTTCTTCCTGGCTGCCCATAATATTCTCAGGGCACTGCGGCATTAAGAGAGAAACAGTCAGCCTAAAATCTGTGAGGGCTGCAGAGGCCTGAGTCTCCAATCCCGGAAATGAAGCCAGCTCTGCAGTGACCCACACTAGAAGATGCTTGGCACAGCCTCAATAGGCTGCTCAATGAACTGCATCCCAACCATCTTCTGCTGCTAGCGGGAAGGTGGAAGAAATCTGTGTTCTCTGAGGGAAGGGACCAGGAAAAACTGGGCAGTTGTCAGGTACCAGAGCAGGGTTCAGTAGGAAAGCAGCAGATATAACACTTAGCATCACAGCCACAGGGCAACTCAGACATGGTCCGAGGAACTGGTCCTCTTTCCTCTGGGACTATGAGCAAAACCTAATGGGAACCTCCTAAATGCTGCATGGGGCAGAAAGAAACAGATCCTGGATTGTCACCAACTTTGCCTTTCACCTGACTTTCCAGTGTCCTGTACAGGTGGGATAGCACACTAGCGCAGAAGACAGCAGCATGGCAGTGTCTGCTGCTGTACTGCTCAACAGCTGTTTTATGGGGGCATGTTTTATTTCTTTCCCGGGTTTCACTCCGATTTCCCTTTAACAAACTAACTTGGTGGGGCACAGACATGGTGATGAAATCAATCAATCAATCTCTCTCTCTCTCTCCTTCTCCCCCTCACCCCGCCCCTCAGAAAAGAGGAGAGTCCGGGGAACTATAGACCAACCAGCCTCACCTCATTCCCTGGAAAAATCAAGGAGCAGGTCCTCAAGGAATCTATTTTGAGGCACTTGGAAGACAGGAAGGTGATCAGGAACAGTCAACATGGACTCACCAAGGGCAAATCATGCCTGACCAACCTGATTGCCTTCTATGATGAGATGACTGGATCTGTGGACGTGGGGAAAGTGGTGGACATGATGTACCTTGACTTTAGCAAAGCTTTTCATACGCTTTCCATCAGTGTTCTTGTCAGAAAATGAAAGAAGTATGGGTAGCATGAATGGACTATAATGTGGAGAGAAAACTGGCTAGATCACTGGGCTCAATGGGATGTTATGTTATCAACGGCTCAATGTCTAGCTGACCACCGATGGTTGGCAGGAGGTGCAAACGCAGTGGGTGATGGCCACACAAATGTGTCCTGGCCAAAGAGAGACCCTGTGTGACACAGAGGGCTTGTCTCTGCACAGTGCTTATAGGCCCCTCCACCACCCTCACTCAGTCTGCTCCGGACAGTTTTCCTGGACATTGTCAGTGCTCTTTGCATCACTGATAAAACACTTCCAGGCTCACACGCCTCCCAGGCTAACCTCCGTCCCTGTTTCATGGAGCCCTTCCCCCTTAATTCCCGCACTGACGCAAAATGGCCCAGCCTCCAAACGCCACCTGCTCTGTGGGGACGTCTAATGGGCACCAAGCACTGAGGAGTGGTTATATTAACAGTGACCAGTATATAGCAGAGTACATACAGGGTTATGTAACAGTGACCTGCATATATACAGATGAGTTGTGCGGAGGATAGGAATTGCTGCACCTGATCAGACCCTGAGCCCATCCACTCCAGTGTCCTGTCTGCAACAGGAGCCAGCACCAGTTGCTTC
>NW_027131013.1:0-1953 GCF_026122565.2 Emydura macquarii macquarii
GAGAGCCTGGCTAAAGGACTCAGCTCAGCCAGACTGTGTGGTAAGATTAAGGAGCAAGGACTGCAAGGATACTGAAGTGTTCAGTTCAGTTTAGAATGTGATTTACCTTCTTTATTTTTTCCTGATCAATCTGACTCATGTTATTCTGGTTTATAATCACTTAAAATCTGTCTGCACTTAATAAATATACTTGTTTGTTTTCTCTAAAGCAGTGCATGGGGTTTGGGTGTGTGTAGAGACTTCACTTAGAGTGACAGAGCTGGTGCATATCGCTTTCTTTGATAAATAGACTTACCAATGAGCTTGCAAAGTCTAGTGGGCAGCACTGAACTCTGTAAACAGCAATTCCTAGAGCTGCATCTGGGACTGGGGATGTTCACTCGGGGTCACACATTGCATAACCCCATGAGTGACTGGCCAGAAGCACTCATTCACTAGGTCAGGGACCGCTGGCTTGCAGGTGGCTAGGCGTCAGCTGACCCAGGAGTGGGGGTTCACACAGCGAGGCAAGTGAAAGATGGTCCCAGGAGTGGGGGAATTGGGGTGACACAGCAATATACCACTCCAGATTGCAGACAGGAATGTCACAGCTGGCCTCAGGAGGGGTTGGGCCGGGGGCAGGAGACGTGACCTCAATGGGGGCCGATGCTGGGGAGAAGAAACCACTGACAATACTGCAGGTTTCTGACACTAGGTGGCTTTCCATCGGTCCCTGTATGAGCAGGGCTCTTGCTCAGTTTGACGAACTGACTCTACACTTTCAGACAGTCAAAGACAAAGGAAGAAACTACAAGGCTGAACTTATTCATCACACTTAAAGTGACCCGGCTGGAGTCTGAGGTCATCAGCGCAGCACAGCCAGGCCCTGGGAGGGAGGCCTGGGATGTGTGAGGCAGAGACAGTGAAGTTTCTTTTGTCCCAAAGACGGCTGGTTAGGGGGTCCCCATGCCACAGGGCAGGGCTCCTTCTTTACTTTAACCTTCCCCTTTTTTCCTTATTTTTCTTACAGCTGTTGTTTAACAAGTTGTATCAGGTTTGAACTTAATGTAATGATCAGCAGGTCAGGGACATGGCCAGTGAGGACAGAGCCACTCTAGCCCCTGTCCTGAGTGAGCACGATGAGAGTGGGTGTCAAGCATCCCAGGAATCCTGGGGTCCCCTTGTCGGGGTTACGAGGAGTCTGCCACAGGTGAGAGAGGAAGGGGATCTCTCGAGGCCAGGCCGGCCTCTGGGTAAAGGGAGCTGGAACGAGGACTCAGATCCTTTTGCTGTCGGATTCCACCGGGGCAATGCAGAAGCTCACAACAGCGGGATCATCCCCCCGCTTGCATGAGGGAACCGAGACAGACTGATGGGTTGGATTTTAGTGACATGTAAGTTGTGAAACCATCACATCATTGAGAACAGCAGAAAATTGTGTCACTTTGGGGAACACACGTTCTGCGTAAGGTGAATATAACATCACTGCGTGGGACGGCTTCCCAGAGACTAGTATCGTGTC
This sequence comes from Emydura macquarii macquarii, assembly GCF_026122565.2. NCBI lineage: Eukaryota > Metazoa > Chordata > Testudines > Chelidae > Emydura > Emydura macquarii. The sequence continues at coordinate 1,502 of NW_027131013.1, forward strand.
GAACCTTTTTCCTGTATTATTTTATTGTTGGGTTAGACCAGTAAACCTGACTGGCTTCTTGAAGATATTTCATAACAAATGAAAGCATGGTCAAGCAACTGACTATACAATTTATCACCCATCAGCACGAATCGCTCCTGCCTCTCAGATTTCAGTGCTTAGACATAATGAGGAACGCACAGAAATAATTCCTCTGAGCAAAAATGCTGTTGAAGGCCACGAACCTTCAGCATTAAAGGAATGAGTGGAAAACATGAGTGTTCTTTTTCTCATTGTGCACCTTAGAATGCTTCTGGAAACAGTAAATCGTGTTTCAAAACTGCTACAGTCCAAAGACACAGACCTCTGCAAAGCAGCAATATTGCTTCCCAGTTCTACTAACTTGTAGCTAGTTTCAACATGACTTCAAAGAAGCCAAAGTTTCAGCAAGTAAGTTATCAGGACAATGGGGC
>NW_027131014.1:0-19445 GCF_026122565.2 Emydura macquarii macquarii
TATTAAGATATTGCAATTTAATAATTCTTTTTGCTCCTAGTGGCTTGAGGTTTAGTTAACAGTGCTGAAGCTAACAGATAGTCTTGCCACTTACTACTCCCCATGCAGAACAGAAGATAAATTTTAAAACTAGAGAGCAGAAGGGTATAGATCCACACATTTCCTGTACTCAGCAATGCTTGTTTGTAAAACTGAAAACTTAAATTTAAAAATTAAAAATACCTTTATCCAAAGGTTAGTTAGCTATTGAGTAGTTCCTGATGAAAGAATAAAGCATGTGGAGGCTAGAATCTACTGTAACACCAATATGCTGACTTAGTACACAATTCAGTATCGTCTACACCCAGAACTCTCAGTTACGACAGGTTGAAAATTTACCATCAGAACAGTTTTTCAATGGAAAATTGGGGTTTTGACAAAATTACTTTTTGCAAAAAGTGTCAAATTTCCATGGGATATTTCTAGTTTTCAGAAAACTAAACATTTTCTGAATTAAAAGAGTCTACTTTTCAGTGAAAGTTTGAAATTTTACAGAGGAAAAATATTTTCCAACCAGCACTACTCAAAATTACTGGAGTCATCTTAGACATTTAGGAAAGATAAACAATCCAAGACCAAAATTATCCTGAAAAGTCAGTACACAACAAAGAACTAAACCTAAATATTTCAATGTCTTCTCAGTGGAGGTCGTTTTATAATGTTTCTTTATGCAAAACACTAACTTTAAAATGGAAAAAATAAAAGATCAATATACAGTATCTCCATTGTCTCATGTTATACAGGAGGTGATCCAAATTTATCTTCATCCATTGAACACAAAAATGGTCAGGCTACAATGTGCTCTCTGTACCTGCGCAGGAACACGAGAGACTGAGAATTGTTCCCCCCCCACACCCCCCCCCCCCCCCACACCTGCGTGTCCTCTCTGAACCGTGGGTCCAGGCATAAAGTGACAAACTGGCATTCTATGCACTCCCAACCCCAGCCATCCCCAAGCAGGAAGCGGAGCCTTGGCTCCTCTAAGCAGAGCAGTTGAACTGTTGATAATAATCCATCATCATCAGATTACTGGTCCCCTGGAGCAAAATAGGGAGCAAGGAAGCAATCGAGTCTCTAAGACACGATTCCTTCTCCGCACTGCCCATGGGTCAGCACAGACATGCTGCCTTGAGAAGAGGACAGATGATAGATGCACACTGCATACGTTAATGTTTGCACTCATTATAGTAAATGCTGAATCATGATGGGAAATTAGTGAGAGCAATCCCATGGGCCACATCTTGAGAGGTGCTGAGCTATCAGTAACCTTCATTGATGAAACAGAGCAGTGAGCATTCAACAACTCAAGATTTGATCCAGTGTCCTTTTAAGCTTCTTGCACTACTTTTTTTGTTGTTGTTGCTGCTTCTTTCATTTTGTTTCAGCTATTTGTTTTCTTTATTCTACACTTAGGCCTCAACCATCTTATAAATCAATGCAGAAATGGCAGTTTTGCTTTGTGATTTCTTCTAGTGAATATCCCTGACTTCTGTAAGCTTCCAGTGTTGAAGTCGCCATGCTTTAGCTTTCCATTTAGAAACTGCCCATTCAGTTCTCAACCCCTCACTCACAGACGCTTTTTTCAGAATTGAAGATAGCTTTAAAATCAATGGTTTCACTAAATTGTTTATGGAGGAGACCAAACGAAATGGTCAGACATTGTATACAGCAGTAAATCAGTTTAGAGTTTGATCTGAAATAAGTCTTTATTGTGACAAAAATTGAAAAATATTTTGATTGTGCTCTTTTAAAGTCCAGACATCTGTTTGTATGAATGACAAAGTTTTCATCATACTCTGCTTCATGAAAAGACTCTTGTTTTAATGCATGTAGGTGATGTGGTAAAGTCCTGTCCTTTGTAAACAACAAGAAACCCAAGTGCTCAATTTACTTAATGATTCGTTTTGGTTTAAGTTGAATCTGTATTTTCCCATATGTTTTCCTAAGTTCTTTGCTTTCTGTTTCCAACCCAGCGGCTGGTACAAGTGGAAGATGTGAACTGCATTGCTGTAGACGGGGAAGATGGTGAAAAAGTTTTGTACATCAATGCAGTGAACAACATCCGCGTGGTTGGGGCAGAGATTGCTTATTTCATAAATACTCTTATGATAAAAAATATATATATTATGAATTTTAAGTTAATTTTTAAAGCTAAGATTCACATGAAGATAATGGGTCTATGTAAATGATGTCTTTGTGCTCTGGTCTGGTTTTACATGATCAGAAAAGTATGATTCAAAAAGTTAATGTTTTGGGAAGTGCTGAACATAGCAGATAGTTGAGAACCACCAAAATGGGGATACCCCACAGAGCCTCAAATGGTACTAGGGTATGGCCTAAAGAATAGTAATTTGATAGAAGTGACTAATTAACGTAAAAGGCCAGTAGGTGGCAATATTTCTTTGCTTTCTCAACTGTATTTGTAAATTCACGGTAAATGAGGCATCCTACACATGACTCCTAAAAGTGATTAGTAAATAGTTGTTAAGAATACATACTTACCTTTGTGATAGAGCTACAGTCTCAATTTAGCAATTCACTTCCAAAGCAAATAGAAGCTGGGAGCAGTCCAGAGGCTCAGTTAATACTGCTGGACTTCCGGTTCTGATGTCTGGCTGCAGGATACACTCTTAAGTCCTCTACTTCTTTATTACTTCCTGCATAACAGATCCTCAGAATTATCCCTGGGTTTTCCTGTTAACAACCTCTGAAAACCTGGGATTCTTTCATTTCAATGTAAAAACACATTTTAAAATACTGTAGCCAAAGAGCTTTTTCTGTGATATTCTCTGGTCCTCGATCAAGGAAGACAAGCAAATATGGCTGGATGCATTTATTCTGGTACTCCACACACGTATGCAAGTTAAGTGGGGACTCCAGGCAACTAGTCACTGTGGCTTTCATTGTCACTAAAGCTGCAACTCCTTGGGTCGAATATGGAGTCTGTACACCAATTAATCTCCCCTTAACCTCTAGGGCTATGTGAAACCTAAGGTGAGGATAGGCCTTGTACAAGACCCTTCAGCACAGAGGTGGGTGAATTTCATCTCATTCAAGCTCACCAAAGAGAGGCTTACGGGATAACTTGATTACAGTCCATAAGTACCTATACTGGGAACAGAATTTTGATAAGGGGGCTCTTCACTCTAGCAGGCAAAGGTATATCAAGATCTAGGGGCTACAGTTTGAAGCTAGACAAATTCATACTAGAAATAAGGTGCACACTTTTAACAGTGAGGGTACTTAACCATTGAAACAACTAACCAAAGGTTGCAATAATTTCTCCATCACTAGAAATCTTTAAATCGAGATGGGATTTTTTCTAAAAAAATGTTCTAGTTCAAACAGGAATTAATACAGAGAAGTTCTATGGTCTGTGTTATGTAAGAGGTCAGACTAGATTATCACAATGGCCCCTTCTGGCTGTATAATCTATGACAAATACAGTATCTTCTGTGTTTGACATTTAAATATGTATATTCTATTTTTTCTTTTTTCCCCCCCAAAAACATCAGAAAATGTTTCAATACTCCCCTTCTCAAATCCATATCATCGGACATAGTCTGGGTGCACATGCCGCAGGAGATGTAGGAAGAAGAATACGAGGCATCAAAAGAATAACCGGTAAGCTAATCATGAAGATGGAATTTTATATGGTATGTTCTTTAGGAGGAAAGAACCTTGCAAAACTGGATTCAATGAGTCAAACAGGCGAATGTGGGTGCATCTCCATCAATTTCAGTGAGTAAGTGCTTGTTTATGCCATGGCTGTTTTATGTATTGTTCCTATAGACTTCACTATGCATTCTTTATGGTGTTAACATGGGTAAGCAAAATATTTAAATTAAAAAAATCCTAGTGCATCTGCACACTGGTAGATAGTCAACATTTATTGTTGTGTAGCCAAAAATGCAAATGATGTTAACAGTATTGCTTTAGTAATAGTATTAAAATATCAACAGTGACAATTCTTATGCAGATCGGTATTTTTGGTAGTCTCAAGAAAATGATGACCTGAGATACGAGTGGCAAGTTCCCCTTCACACCCACTTTCCCATGTCTCACAATCCATTTGCAAAGTAAAGCTTAAGTTTCTCCTTAACATACTTTCAATGAAAGTGGGAATTGGGGTGGGGAATTAACAACAATGCAGATATACTATGCCGCTAAGGATTCTCCCAACTGACACTATTAAGATCTATGGCTTGTTCTGAATGGGTTTAAGAGATGAGGCAGGGACATGGGCTACAAACCCAATAAATGATCTTTTCCCAGGCCCTTGAAAGGAAATAACCATACAAGTCACCTCAAGACTCTCCTGTGGTTCCTCTCAGTTTTCCCCACCCCTTCATGCTCCCACACCACAGTAGAGTGCAACAGCAATCTCTGCACTCCCACGAGGATAAGCACTGCTCCAAAGCATAGGAAGGAGCTGGTCACAGCCTCACCTCCTTCCAACCCCCAAAAAAACTAGTTCTGCTTAGAAAAAACTTAGTTCTGCTTCTGTGGCACAGTTCTTATGTTCTTTTACAGCAAGGGGCTCCCACTAGAGTGGAGGACCATTGTACCACAAGCCGTTGTTTTAAGCCACGATGGAGGTCTATGTATTGGGAGAAGGCGGTTCTCCCTATACAGCTGTTGGACCCTGCTAAGGTTTTGTGGAACAATCAGCAACTGTTGCTAGAAAGCCAGACATAACTACATTCCTGTGTTGTATTTTGGTTATTTTTCCACGTTTCCCCAGATTCATTTGTAGTAGTTACTGCTGCTTGTGATAGGAGATGACTAGGATAGATCAGTTCCTGGCTCTGTTACAGGCTTCTTGTATGATGTTGAGCAAGTCATTTGATCACTGTGCTTCAGTTCTTCGTCTGTAAAAGGGAGATAATAATAATGCTAATGCTTCCTTTCTCTAATTAGATTGCGAGCTCTTTTGTGCAAGGACTGCCTCTTACTTTGTGTTTGTAATGTGCCTACCACAGTTGGGCCCAATGGGTGCTACTCTAATGCAAATAAATAATTGATCAAGAACTCCTTAGTCTTCCCATTCCACACCATCTGAAAATCTAAGAAACTGGATCATTGCATTAAAATCCCTCCTTATCCTTGGTCCTATGACACCATTATACACTAACTGATAGGACTTTACTTGTGCTGGGATGAGTTTGCAAAAGGGCTGCCTTTAAAGAGTTGAGAATCACTTCTAGAACACTTCGGGAAAATAATAGACAATCAAGAGAAAACGAGGCTTCATTCGTCTTGCAATGACAATTTTATGAAGTATTTTGACTTCTGTAAGTGTTTTGACATTGTAGAAATAGGTATTACATTAAAATGTTCATTGCACTGTCCTGTGTCTCTGATACATTTGGTTCATTCCATGTGTTTACATTACTATTCACCACGCATTATATACTTCATTCAAAACTGATGCTCTCCATTGGAAAAAACAAGCCTACAATTCTTTTTCATCAATCAGTGAATAATTTGTTTCTCTTTAGGCTTGGACCCCGCTGGGCCCTTTTTTCAAGGCACTCCTCCTATTGTCAGACTGGACCCTTCGGATGCAAGATTTGTTGATGTTATTCATAGTAATGCTGCCCAATTTCCTATTGTAGGTAAGGTCCCACATACAAACAAACATTTGCAGCAACTGGCATGTCATTGAGTTAACCAAGGCACTTACCATGTCGTGTATGTATTGCAGGGTTAGGAATGGTTAATGCCACTGGCCATCTAGACTTTTACCCAAATGGAGGAAGTATTATGCCTGGATGCATTAATTTAATTATTCCAGCGGGAAGAAAAGACCAAGAAGCTTACTTGAAAGGTAAATCTATTTCAAACGGCTACAGCATTAACTTGCAGTGTCTGTTCATATTTTAGTTCTGAACATGGCAAATGGAGCCTTCTTGAGGGTTTTATTTAAAAAAATGCTTTTGGATATTTGGTGATGAGTGGAAAAAAGCATGAAACAACAAGGGCCAGATTGCAGTCCTGATGGCCTGCAGGTAGTGTAGGAAAAGAAATAGTCACACAGACGATGTGGGATCAGCCTTAATTTCCATAATTTGACTGTGGATTTGGGGAGCACAAGGGGGTAGAGATCAGTTAGTGCTTCAGTTGTGATGGCAGGTGTCTGGCCAGGGTGAGGCTAATGTCATGACTACACCTATACTGGGGCAACACCAGCTCCCACTTTGTATAGATGCTGCAAGTGACACCTCTGACCATGCTGCATCCAGCACCCACAAGGCATTGAGCAAAAGCACAAAGCATCCAGGCACTGCTGTTCGAGTACGTCTCTCCTCCCCACAGCAGCATGACCCAAAAAGCTGGGCTGAGCATCTCTGAGAAGGGGGAAAGAATCCCCTCTCCACATGGCTTGGAATGGTGGAGACAAATCTTGTGCATTCTTTATACTCTATGAAGTTCATCTGAATACAGCATGCTGTAAACACAGAAAATGATACAGTATTGTGGAACTGTCTTGTAACATGGATCAATAGCCACGACAGACAAATTCATTTCACTTGAGGTCTTAGGCAAGTGTGAACCCAGTTTTCCAGCTATGAGAAGTCAGTGCATCGGTTAAGTGAGGCAGCAAGCTTTTTGTATGCTATTGACAATCAGAAACCCAGAAGATTCACATTAAGAAATACTACAGGACCGTGCTATCCTTCCAGCTAGCATTTTCATTGTTGTTATTATAAAGGAGAAAAAAAACACCCTTGCTCTACATGGCCAAATATAATAGAAGATGGTTTCACAGACATTCGTAATTTTGTTTCAGCAGGTAACATTCTTCCTACATGTCATCATTCACGCAGCCATCAGTTTTATTTTCACAGTATCCTCCATCCCAATGGATTTCTTGGATATCCCTGCAGGACATACGAGTTCTTCCAGGAGGTAAGCATAAGAGCCCAGGAATGGGTGAGCTGCAAAAATTAACAACTCTGCTTTCATGTGCACACTTCACACACAGAGTCAGGTGCTATGGTGTCTCTGCTCTCCCAGTGACTGACGGGGATCAGAGAGAACGAAGCTCCAACAACAATGAAGCAATGCCTGTTGGTAGAGAGCAGGCATGTAGCAGGATAGAACTAGATAGATTCTGGCTCCCACAGCTCCAGTGGCAGAAACCTGGGTCTCTGATGATTCCACTGGTACAGAAGAAACCTCAGGTAGCTCCTATGCTACACTTTCCTTTGGAGATGTACATCTAACGTAAGTTTTGTACCAAAAAAGAAGTGCTTGAAATTGAAGGTTTCAGACCATCCTGGAAGTTAAGTGCACCCCTCATTTTTATGGGTAAACAATTAATATGTTTCATCCTCCGACAGATGAGCATAAATAATCAGAATAGAAATTGACATCGGAAATAGGCACATCGAAACACAGTGGGGTTAAATAGGTTGGCAAGGGAATGGCCAAGGCTTTGGCAACATCAGGGCAACCCTTTCTGCCTTAGTCCCGCAAGAGTTAGGATGAAAAGAAAAATATCCCACATTACCCAGATGCTCTTATTTCCCCTAGGGAATCTGCTTCCCATGTCCCAAGGAAGGCTGCCCAATGATGGGTCACTATGCGGATCAATTTCCAGCTAAATTGGAGAAAATAAACCAAAAATATTTTTTAAATACTGGAGCAGTCCCACCCTTCACTAGTAAGTGTCGTTAATTAATTAATTTGCCAAATGGATATGTGGGGGGAAGGAAGTGGAAATGAGATGATAAAAAGCTGGAAACTTTCTGTGCTGTTATAAACCTCTGATAAGCTGAATGGTGGCGGTCCACGTCTCTCTAGTAAAAGTACGCCTAAAAAGAGTGTTTGTGGTATGTAAGGAAACTAAACAATGCAAGCAATCGATTTTTATTTTACTTTTGTTGTGTAGGTTGGAGCCAAAGGGTATCTATCAAGCTGGCTGGCACAAAGAAAGTGAGGGGGGAACTAAACATAGTTTTCCATGGCACAGAGGGGCTCACAAAGCAGTACCAAATTATCTGGTAAGTTCAATGACACAACATTAGGTTTTGTGGTGTGTCTGTTTCATTTACACCTCCGTTTACAAGTCATGTTTAAACGCTGCGAGCAACAGACATTGTTCCTTGTTGCAGTCATGTTAGTTAACCATGTTAAAACAGACAGGGCCAATCAGTGTTGGCTTATGGTTACAGTAGGGGCATGGAAGTCAACTCCTTTTCCTGGGTTCTGTAACATTTAACAAGCACTCAGGAGTCCAATTTGCCTGGAGAGAAGGCTCAGCATTTCCAGCCAGCTAAGACAGAGATTGCTGATACTTCTAGAAAACACACTGGTCACACCAGGCATGGTGAGCAGTTTTAACACAGGCATTAGCCTAGCCACTTCCATGCTAGCGTTATGACAGCTTGTTAGCATATTCATTCCCACATGGTAACACGATTCCCTGCTCTGCCAATGACTTGCTATTTGAACCCATGCAAGCTGCTTAATCTCTGTGCCTCAGTTTACCCAATCTATAAACTGGGCATATTACTTACCTTGGCTACATTAAAAGGCTTTATTAATGTGAAAACAGCACAGAGACCTTTGGATAAAGGGTGCAAAAGGTACCTGGCCCTTCACAATCTAACTCCCACCTCTGTTCAGCCCATGATGCCAGCCTCCATATCCCACTTGCTAAATATTCAAACACGCACCTTTGTATTTTCTCCCATGCTGCGCCTCATGCTTGGGAGGAGCTCTCTGTAAACATCCACAAAGCTACCTCATTATCCTCCTTCAAACTTTCCTCTCCCATGAGGTGTACAAAAAACTTGACAATGGTTAAGCTGCTGGTGTGCTGAGACCACAACCGATCAACCAGACCAATATTGTCTCACTGTTTCCTTTTACTCCCCCATCTGTCTGTCACCATCTGTTGCCTCTTGTCTTATTCTAAAATTGCAAGCTTTTTGGGGCAGGGACCATCTTTTTGTTCTGTATGTATAAAGCACTTAGCACAGGAGGTTCTGGCCCATGACTAGGACTCCTAAGAGGTGCTACAGAAATACTAATAATTGATAATAAAGAAGGTGCAAAGTGTTATAATAAATAAGGGCAACATGCTGAAAATGCTTTAGAACCTGTCTTAGCGCAGCAGTGGCCTACACCATAGCAAACAGCGTCGCTCTCCTCTTTCTCCTATTTGCAGTGGACCCCTTCAAAGAGGTAACATTTATACGAAGTATGTTGATGTCGAAATTAACCCTAGAAGTATTACAAAAGTTGAATTTCTCTGGAATAAGACTTTATTGACACTGCTTTGGGCCCTGCTGGGAGCAGAAATGGTCAACATAGTCAATGAAGAAGATGGTCATGTGTAAGTACACTTGTTTTACTCTCCATTTTATTCACTTCTATCAAGAGCCAAATTTTACATTGCAGTTTGCTCCTAAGGGTGAAATTTACCCCTATGCAAAGAGCTAGCATCCAAGGGCGAGACCTGCTTCAGTCCCACGTAAACCCTCCAAAGAGAGCTGAAATGAGTGCTAAAGACAGTGGGTGCCCAGTGCCTTTCTGCATGAAAATGGATTTCACCCCAGAAGCTATTTTAACTGCACACACAAGAGTTAAGTAGAGCAGCTCTGGAGACTCTTTGTGGGGTCAATTGATTTCAGTCATTTATGTCATCGCTGTGTATCCAAGTTGATCTGGGGGGACTGACATGTCTGCTTGACCTAGCGTATTTCTGGACAGGAGGGGTGCACACTTTATAGCTTCTGTAAGCTGAGCTCACTGCACACAACAGGGGCTTCCTTGCATCCCTCCATTCTACTCCACAAGCTCTCCCCACCCATTTCACTGACTCCGTGCAACTCCCCCCTACCACTTGCCCCATACCAGGGGCTGTGTGTAGCCCCCATTCCCCTCTCCACCACATGCCAGAGTCTCTATGCATCCACCCTCATTTCCCCCATTCCAGGTTCTCTGTGCACTCCCCATCCTCCTGTACCAAGGTCCCACATTTTCTCTGTCCATGCCAAGGTTTCTGTGTGCCCCATCCCTAATTTCCACAGTCTCCCTCCATTCCTGGATCTCTGTGCATCTACCACCCCCTTCTTCTCCTCTTAAACTCTTCCTGTAAGGCACTCTTATTTCTGTGGGAGTCCAGGCTACAGCAATCCACCCACCTACCCAGCACATTAAGCAGCAGCCTCTGGTATGTCAGCATACCATGGCATACCAGGCAGCAGCAGCATAGGGCAGCAGAGAGATTCTTCTGTCTGCGGCACCAGGCAGCCTTGGGGCTCTAATTTTCCATTGAATCAGGCTTTTTCTGGTATTCAGATTTTGCTCCGAAATCAACATGGTATGAATATTTGTTAATTCTTTTTAAAAATTAACCCCAAGGTTACCATTTCTGTGACATGACTTTCCATTAGTACCACCCTCCAAGCAGTGTCAGTTAGTGCAGATCACTCCAGATGTGTCATTTGTTTAATCCACCACATAGTCATCTGCCCTCACAGTGCCCACTGTGGATAAATTTACCAGGTGAGGGATTTACGGTAGAGGACACATGGTCTGCAGAGAAAGTGACAAATAATCATCTGGTCTCAGACCTCGCTCAATGTCAACCCAGATTTGATTTAGCACAAAGGCAATGGAACCTTCTGAATCGGTTTCATACTGACCATGGAATTTGTGCCGCAGTGGAATTTCGGTGGCGTTTTAGAGATGGCCCACTATGTCAATGTAGGCAGCCACAAACCATCACACACATTGTTGAGGACTGCAAAATGACTCAACTTCCTGGAGATCTTTGTGCCTTGAACATGGCTGATAAGAACGCTGTGGCTTGGCTTGACCAGATTGCATACGCCAAATAAATAATACACTTTCAAGGAAGGTATTTCCAGGAGTGACATCAGGGAAACAAAACTAGTATCACATTTTTGTTCAGAAATATAGGTCAGAACATCAACATAACAGACTTATTAGTGGGTAAACGCAGGCTCCTCTGTGTTTGGAAGTACCCAGATAAACCCATTTCTAACAAGATCATCATATGAAATGGCTCTGAATGTGCAGAGACTGCAGTCAACAAAACTGAAGATAGCACCGCACACTGCTGGAGATATCTAGTGCTCCATCACTTCTCCTCATCCCTTTATACTATGTGGCTGAACTACTGTTACGTAAGTGGAGTACTCCTCGCAGAAGAGCAGAGTGTTAGACTATCAAGGTCATGGCTGGCTGGCTGCCTTTGTTGAGTCAATACATGTAACCAATGTTCCTAAACATCTTTGGAAAAACCATTTGTATTGAAATATTGACTTAAGCTGTTTTCGCCCCCACAGGTCTACATATTGTGGCAATGGAACCGTGAAATATGGAATTCCACAATTACTTACACCTTGCTAAATTACATCACATTAAATAGAGTTACTGTATCCTCCACAACTACGCGGAAGACCAGTCCTCTCTCTTGGGTTGTTTTCACACACAGCTATTGATAGAACCTAATTCTTAAATAGGTTGTTTCCTCAGCTCTGTGAAAACACATTGATGGGTTTTTCAAGTAAGAAGTGATTGTTTTCAGTTTATCCTAGTCCACTTCCCTTGTAAGAGAAAGGGCCAGGAACCACTGGAGCCCATGTGTATGTGCACTGATAAACATTGTAGTATTGACACAATCTATTCAAACAGAGTCTCACAGACAAATCTATCGTGTTCCACTGTGATGCATTTGCACGATTTTCTCTCTCTCTCTAATGTGTTTAGATGACACACAATCTCAAAACAGCCTTAACACATGCTGGGAGTACATGCAGAAAACCTCTTTGCAGTTTATGAGTTCCAGAGGGGTAGCCGTGTTAGTCTGTTTTTAGCAAAACAATGAGAGTCCTGTGGTACCTTAAAGACTAACAAATGTATTTGGGCATAAGCTTTCGTGGGCAGAAACCCTCTTCATCAGATGCATAACGTCATGAACATCATGTACATGCATGTGATGAAGTGGGTTTTGTTAGTCTTTAAGTTGCCACAGGACTCTCATTGTTTTGCAGTTTATGTTGCTGTTTTAATGCATTCAAATAATACATTAAATCATTACTTAACATACTTAACATACACAATATGTCTGAGGTAAGAACAGACACCCAGAAAAAAAACAAGTCACCATTTCAGTGAAAGTGAGAACTACCCATTATACACTGCAATCGCACACAAACACTTTGCAAAGTAAACTGTTCCACACGTATGGAGCTACTACAGGACTAAGCTGTAGCATTAAGCCACAGCCCTACATTAAGGGTAGTACAGAGATGCAACATCCCAGGAGAAGCTCCAGGAGGCATTCTGAACAGTGCCTTGCCAAGTTCCCAGATGGCATAGCCCCTGTGCCTAAATGGCCTGGCCAGCCCTGCTAGATGTCATGAAGAAGAAGCAGAGTCATGGCCTTGACTGCTCCCCACTACCTGGGCACAGGTTTATACCACAGTGGCACTCACCCTGTGAAGTCCTGATGGCAAGACCTGCCACCACAGCAAACTTCTGCACAGTGGAATGGGTTAGGAGTGCAAGAAGAGGATAACTCTGCGTGTGCTCTCTTCAGACCTTTCACACCTGAGCAAGGGCTCAGAATTCAGCCCATCCTTGCCCCTGATTTGCATTGAAATAAGAATTCATCTTAGCCACATGCCTCCAAAAAAGCTGATGAGATACAAGACAAACTTGTCTGATTTAATACTGTGACAGATGTGATAATTGCTTGCAAATCCTAGACTACCCTTACTGAATTAAATTAAACCCCACTGAATTAAGTTTAAGTATCTTAGGAGTTCATTATATTCAAAATGTAAATGCTCTCTATTATGGTGGGACTGTATGGAACATCTCTAGGAGAGAGACATGACTAATATAAAACCCTATGAGAGCTTCAAAGGGCTATTTTAAAATAATGGGCCACATAAGAAGGAATTTTGGGGATAAACAAAGATAACTGGGTTCACTAGGAAATACCTGGGCGGAGGGAATGCAAATTTCTAACCTCCAGACCCAACCTTTGAAACGCCACCATCGGGAGGGGAAACCTCTGTCTGCTGATCACCTGTTACATCAAGACAAGATCAGGGTCCACACTGTATAAAGGAATGACTCTCAGAAACCTGAATCAACGCAGTTATGCACCTGTAACCACAGAAAAACCCCTTGGTGGGGTCTGAAGCACTGTTCACTGGCCAGAGCCCTAGCTGGAGTGGGGCTGAGCTCAGATAGGCTTATGGTTCTTTTATGGTTTTTAATATGTTTGCTCTGTAATGATAAATGTGCTTACATAGCAAGAGTTGTTTGGTTAGTTAACTGTGGGCAATGAGACTGTTGGCAGCCTCTGAGGAGAAGGGAAGGCAAAGCAGGCCAGCTGAAGCAACCTGATTTACCAAGGTATTCCCAGTGTAGGCAGGGAACTGTGCAGCCTGGAAACAGCCCTATCAGGAGAGGAGAGACGTGTGTGTCTGCCCAGGACAGGTGATGGCAGGGGAGCCAGGAGCCTAAGAGTGGGTTTGCTGGCCCATAGAGACAAACACCCGTGCAGTTAGTTGCCCTGAACTGTGGCGATTACTACATTGACATATTACCCTAAATCCGCTATTCCTGGGTAACCAAACACCGGAGGGAGGTGGGGAAGGGGGGGCTCCTGGGTTTTCCTGTGGTTGTTCATGAGCATTTGGGGCCACGCCAGTACCCTGAGAATAAAATACTTAGAAGACAGACAGCAATTTGAATGAAGCCCTTGTACACCAAGAATTTGTGAAGGAACAATCTACCATGGAGGCAACGAAAGCCTCGGGGGAAAGGCCCTCAAAGGGGTAACCCCAAAGGGCACCCTAAATACACCACAACCTCCCCCATCAAAGGAGCAACCAGCGCAGGACAGGTGTATGCTGCACAGCTGCTCCCCCACCACAGGACAGAACCAGAGCCGGAGTCGCTCCCTTACTGTGGGGCATGTGTCCCTGCTGCTCGGAGTCTCCTCAGGATCCAGGGGGCACAGAACAAGCCAGCAGCACCTGCTTGCAGTTGAGGGACACCATTTTGGAATGAGGGGCGTGTGCTGTGCTGCAGACTTATAGCCTCACACAGCACCACACCATGGCAGAAGTGTAGTACTACAGCCTCCCACTGGCGGGGGCCGGAAGTTGCAAATACAAGCTGAGGGGGTGTTTAGTTTTCCTATTTCTACCTTGTTTGCTTGCCAAGTCTCTCCATGGGTAGATAGTGTTGCTATGCCCTGGCTTCCTGCTAGTCAGAGGGGGCTAAGGGACATCCTGTTTTAATTGCTGTGAGGAGCACAAACACAAAGTTATTAAAATATGTGCAAGTGGAGGAAACTGAGGAGCTGCAGCCATAAGGAGGTGGAACCAGAAGCCCACAAAGCTGAGCTCTAGGCCCTAAGGAAGGCAGCAGCAACCAGGGCTCCTAAGCAAAAACTGGGTGTCTTTCAAGGGTTTATTATTATTCGAACTGACAAATGGCGTGGGGGTGGTTTAGTCAATCCACTGTGACATGGCACTTTATTAAAAACATACCTTTAAAATAGCAAAAACAGCAATCCGAGCTTTTGCAAGCAGCAACCATCTGTTCTGTAGCAGGAATATTTCCCAAGTCTTTGGTGCAGGGAGTCTGAGTTGTGTCACAATTGCCATGACCTACGCTCCCTAGGATAGCCACAGCATAGTAATAATATAAATAGTTGATTCCTAATACCTGCCATGTTCACCTTATGTCCCATGCAAGCTTCCATGTGTGCCTCCCAGCCACAGACTGCCTCGGCCCTCTATTTGAGTGCTGATGCTATGCATGCTTTAGAATATACGCAGTCATAGGCAACAAGATTGCAATTTATCTTTTTGAATCCATTGCTGTGTTGTGCTTGGTTACTAGACTCTAATTTACAGTATTTTGTTCATACCATATATCAATAAGGCACAGATATCCAGGTGAATACAAAGACCTTTTAGAACCCCAGAATCAGCAATAAGTGTCACGGGTGTTCCTACAAAATTTATTTTAAAATTTAGAGAAATTGCCAACAAAAAACATCTGGTTAAGCTGAGATCAAAGTTGTGACCACCCAGATTTTCCAGGAAGCCCAGAAACACTGACCTAGATAGATGTCCCTCACTGCCAACTCTTGTGATTTTATGATGAGTCTAATGATATTTGGTTACTTTGTTAGAACTCAGCTGCTGAAATTCGGTTATTACTTGAGAATCTGACTTTTGTTTTTTCTTTAAAAGTAAGTTTCTAGACATCAAGACTGCAGAGAAAAATTTGAAAATATGAACTCTGATCACTGCAGCATTAAAAGGCAAATTAAAAACCCAAGATTAATTTTAAATGTTTATCCTTTAATTTTCAGATTTTCTACATCTTGATATTTAAGCCAGTCTGATGATTTTGCTGGGCCTGGTTTTTTGATATTTCGGGTTGGCTATAGTGCTCTCTAGCCCAACGTTACATGTAAAAAACTCCACAACACGTAATATTAATTCCCTCCTCTGAGTCTCACAGTGAACCCCATTTATTTGAGTCTTTTCCTTAGGCGCCAGTCCTGAACATACTTGCTCATGTGCTCAACTTTATACACATCGGTACTCCCACTGAACTCAGCGTGACTAGTGCTATCTATCTAATATCTGAACTATCAAGCCATTCAGGTATTTCTATGGACCACACCACTATATACCATCTGAGCTCCCATATGTAAAGTTAAACTTGTGCATAATGGTTTGCAGGACCATGGCTTCAGTGCTGCATGTCAAGGGTTCAGACACTGCATGGGAACATTTATTTCCTAGGTGCATCGGGTACATTAGATCAGTGTTTCTCAACCTTTTAAGTAGCAGGTACCCCCTAACTTCTGAAAATTTTAGTAAGTACCCCCAACACGCAATTTTCCACTCTGAGAAATACAGTCTTTTCCCCCTTTACCACTGGATGACTGTATTTCTCATAAAGCAGGAGAGTTCTGAGTTCTGCAATGCTGTATGGATGTGGCAGATCACAAAAACCCCTGCTGTTTCTCCCCTCCTTCCTCCATATAGGAGAAAAGGTCAATGCCAGCCAATGGCTATGGCCTGATGGCGGGGTCACGTGGTGTTCTCTTCACACAGGTGATAACTTGTGAGGTCTGAGCAGGCACAAGCGGCCCACCAGAATGGGTAGCAGCACTGCCCATGGCCGGCCCTAGGGAGGTGCAGGCTTGGGGCAAATCACACTGTGTGGGCCGCCTGCCTCCCAGCTGGGACCAGCTGGGAAGCAGGTGGCTGACACCTGGCTTACCCAGAAGTCAGCGGCTGCCACTCGCCTCCCTTCACTGGGTTTTTCACCGTGTATCCCCAGGTTGAGAAATTATGCATTAGATCATCTAGTCTGAATGCCTGTATAACACAGACCTTACACTTTCACTCAGTTACTTCTCTACTAATCCCCCAAACTGATATCTTCCAGAAGGAAACCTGCCTTGGACAAATATTTACAATGGCTTTAATTAGTACTTTAAAACCATCAAACTTGGACACATTTTTATTGGGCATAGGTTTTTTAAAAACATATTCGTACACATTTTAAATTAACACTGTTTCTTTAAGAACTGCAAAACTTGTGTACAAGAGACTGGCTTGAAGCTGTTAGAGTTGAAGGCCGCAGAGCTTTTTTAAGCAACATAGATAAACTGCTAAAGTACACAGTGTAAATCTCAAACATGTTAATCTTTTGCTTGCTCCCATCATTTTCTTACACCTGGCAAACGACCTGCAAGCATTTAGTTATTTATATCTAACGTGTATTAGATAGCAATAGAAATGATGCATTTCAAACCTTTTAGAATTGATGGGAATAAAAATATAAGTAAAATTTCTTTTTTTTTTTTTTAAAACCCAGTACCCTAAACTAAATTCCATTAACAAAGGCCATATAAAAAACATTGCACAGTTAGACCAGCCCCCAGTCTCTGCTTAGGAAGGCCTGTGTTCACGAGTGCTACAAATCAGAGTTTAACAGGAGTGTGAAGGAAAGAATAACAATGCAGTCTACACTGCACCTAGTTCCTGTGGTGGGTACTAGAGTGTGGACGCCTCTCACATCCATTTCAGTCCATCTTGCCCCCTTCCTCCCACAATCTCTCCCTCCTTTAAACAACACCTTTAGAACTTTTATTCCTTTTTAAATTCTGGTTGTCGGCTGATCCTGTATTTGTTCCCCTTCTCCTAAAAAATTTCCCAGTTTCCTACATCTATGTTTAGATCTGTACCATGTTGATTTGATTTCTTTGACTTTTTTACTGGATGGTCTTTTCTTAAATGTGTCTTAAAGTCTGGTTCTGCTGGGGAAATCCACTCTGTCACCACAGCTCATTCTACTCCCTGGGGGTATGAAAACTCAGGTCCACTAACAATAATGACAAAAATGTACTTTTACAACTTTTTTATTCCTGTTAGAAATGCAGAACTACAAGGTGATGGGAGTGTGAGTTGGAATCTGTTCTGGCTCAAGCATCAGCAGCAGGCTTGTTAGCTAAGGCTGTCTACATAGGCGTGCTTTACCAGTTTAGCTATACTGATGTACTAAGCTAGGAAAGCACTCCTACTATAGACACAACTTGTGCCAACAAAACTGCCCCAAAATAAGTTATAATGAAAAAAGTGCAGCTTTGCAGGTATAACTTTGTCTGCACTAGGCTCACTACACAAGGATCTTCACACCCCTCAGAGACATAGCTACACTGGCAAAACTTTGACGTGTAGACCTGGCCTTACACTATCACACCTACTTAACTTTATACACAGGAAAAGTCCTAGTGAGGTTAAGGGAACTACTCGCACACTTGAATGTAAGCATATGGAAGTCTTTGCAGATCAGAGCCACAAGTTTCAAAACAAGGGGGAGTTGAAAAGGCATCACTAAGGGCAGAATCTGAAGGCAATGAGATTGCTCAGGCATTAACAGTGACATTTAAAAACAATGTGGTTGCATAGGTAAAACTAAAGGCAGAATTTGCCCTGTCGAATCTTTATTACTGGTGACAATGTAAGAAAAAACTCAGCTTGGCTCAGAGCCCAGAGTGGGTTTCTCAAACTCTCAGTTAGGAGTATCACCAGAGTTTAAATTGTTTTTGAGGTTGGATACCTCCCCAAGTGCCTTGGCAGATGTTTACGAGCTTTGCAAATAAAATTATTTTCTCATTATTATTTTCATGAGCACTAAGTTCTCCCCAAGATTATTCTATACACAGGACATTAAAAGAAACTTGTAGTGACCCAGCGTTTCCTGTTGAGACTGTACTGAGACTCTAAAGGGCTGCAGCGACTAAGCACGGTAGCCCAACTCCTCAGCTAAGCCACACTTATATTAAAACCAGTTTGGGGAAAGGGAGGCAGTGTAATAAAGTTCTAAGCTACCTTTACCCTGTGTCAGGAGCCAAAATAACTCCTGGTGTAACTTAGAGCCACCTAAAGGCTGCTCTAACTTGAGCCAGCTGGAGTGGTCTCATAGGGACAGTGCCTCCAACCAAGGCTCATCCAGAGTCCTGTTCATTCCAGCCCTGCCCCTTCCCCCAAAACACCTCCTGCATGGAGGGTGGATGAGCAGCTTGAACCAGCCTGAATGTGGGCCCAGGCTTAAGCCAGGAACTCCATTTGCTAATGAGTATTGTTTATGATTATTCAGAATGGGAGAATCAGAGCAATTAAAATGAGAACAAACCTGCGTATTCTCTCACTGACACACAAAAAAACAGGAGGGCCACTGCTCCCTCTTATCATTCATGTGACCATTTAAGAGGACAAGTCCCAACAGCTCTCCTGCTCTGAAACCTCTCCCTTACCACACATATGGGCCTACTTACAGGGTATGGTATTACTTGGAGGAAGGCTGGTGGAATCAAGCCCTGAATGAAGTCCAAAAGCCATTAAAACCCCACCTCTCGCTGCTGTGGATGTTGTTGTCAGCTTGATACGTACATGCACAGCTGGTGTCATTTCATTCCTTCTCACAGGTAGAAAGGTTGGGCAATATCAGCTCCTGGAAGGACAGATGGCTCTAAAAATACACCTCATGGGCATAAAGAGGCTGGCAAACCCTTCTTTCTCCAATTTAGTCCTGTCCAGAGGACCAGAACAAGGTCTATGCACTTCTTGAGCCCACTTCAGCCCCTCCTATTGTAACCCAGAAAGCTAGTTTAACAATATTTTATTTACCAGGAATGCAAGAACCCTACAGGCCTACACGCTGTAGGCCATTAACTTCAGTAATTAGCATAAGACGTCGAGGCCTCTGAGCCTTAGCAGGCCCAGCTAGCTCAGTCAGTAGAGCATGGCGTTTGAGTGTTGCCCTTGTGCACATTGGGCTTCCCCAACCACACATTGAACTCACTACCC
>NW_027131015.1:0-1992 GCF_026122565.2 Emydura macquarii macquarii
AAAGACTTTAGTCTATAGAGAGCCGCGGAACCCTCGTTGCCGAAAACAATGGAGATGCTTCTACACATTGAGCTTTTGTTATCAAAGCCAATATGGCAAAAACAACGAGGGTTCCGCGGCACTCTAAAGACCTTAGTATTTAGAGTGCCGCGGAACCCTCGTTGCCGAAATCAATGTAGATGCTTCTACACTTTGAGCTTTTGTTATCAAAGCCAATATGGCAAAAACAACGAGGGTTCCGAGGCACTCTAAAGACATAAGTCTTTAGAGTGTCACGGAACCCTCGTTGCCGAAAAGAATGTAGATGCTTCTACACTTTGAGCTTTTTTTATCAAAGCCAATACTGCAAAAACAAAGAGGGTTCTGCGGTACTCTAAATACTTCAGTCTTTAGAGTGCCGCGGAACCCTCGTTGCTGAAAACAATGTAGATGCTTCTACACTTTGAGCTTTTGTTATCAAAGCCTATATGGCAAAAACAACGAGGGTTCCGCGACACTTTAGTCTTTAGAGTGCCGCGGAACCCACGTTGCCGTGAACAATATAGATGCTTCTACACTTTGAGCTTTTGTTATCAAAGCCAATATGGCAAAAACAACGACGGTTCCGCGGCACTTTAATTTTAGAGTGCCCAGAACCCTCTTTGCCGAAAACAATGTAGATGCTTCTACACTTTGAGCTTTTGTTATCAAAGCCAATATGGCAAAAACAACGAGGGTTCTGCGGAACTTTAGTCTTTAGAGTGCCGCAGAATACTCGTTGCCTAAAATCATGTAGCTGCTTCTACACTTTGAGCTTTTGTTATCAAAGCCAATATTTAAAAAACAACGAGGGTTCTGCGGCACTCTAAAGACTTTAGTCTATAGAGTGCCGCGGAACCCTCGTTGCTGAAAACAATGTAGATGCTTCTACACTTTGAGCTTTTGTTATCAAAGCCAATATGGCAAAAACAACGAGGGTTCCGCGGCACTTTAGTCTTTAGAGTGCCGCGGAACACTCGTTCCCGAAAACAATGTAGATGCTTCTACACTTTGAGCTTTTGTTATCAAAGCCAAAATGGCAATAACAACGACGGTTCCGCGGCACTCGAAAGACTTTAGTCTATAGAGTGCCGCGGAACCCTCGTTGCCGAAAATAATGGAGATGCTTCTACACTTTGAGCTTTTGTTATCAAAGCCAATATGGCAAAAACAAAGAGGGTTCGGCGGCACTTTTGTCTTTAGAGTGCCGCGGAACCCTCATTGCCGAAAACAATGTAGATGCTTCTACACTTTGAGCTTTTGTTATCAAAGCCAATATGGCAAAAACAACGAGGGTACTGCGGTACTTTAGTCTTTACAGTGCCGCGGAACCCTCGTTGCCGAAAATAATGGAGATGCTTCTACACTTTGAGCTTTTGTTATCAAAGCCAATATGGCAAAAACAACGAGGGTTCCGTGGCACTCTAAAGACTTTAGTCTAAAGCCAATATGGCAAAAACAACGAGGGTTCCGCGGCACTCTAAAGACTTGAGTCTTTAGAGTGCCGCGGAACCCTCGTTGCCGAAAACAATGTAGATGCTTCTACACTTTGAGCTGTTGTTATCAAAGCCAATATGGCAAAAACAACGAGGGCTCTGCGGCACTCTAAAGACTTCAGTCTTTAGAGTTCTGCGGAACCCTCGTTGCCGAAAACAAAGTAGATGCTTCTACACTTTGAGCTTTTGTTATCAAAGCCAATATGGCAAAAACAACGAGGGTTCCGCGGCACTCTAAAGTCTTCAGTCTTTAGAGTGCCGCGGAACCCTCGTTGCTGAAAACAATGTAGATGCTTCTAGACTCTGAGCTTTTGTTATCAAAGCCAATATGGCAAAAACAACGAGGGTTCCGCGGCACTTTAAAGTCTTTATAGAGTGCCGCGGAACCCTCGTTGCCGAAAACAATGTAGATGCTTCTACACTTTGAGCTTTTGTTATCAAAGCCAATATGGCAAAAACAACGAGGGTTCCGCGGCAC
>NW_027131016.1:0-19751 GCF_026122565.2 Emydura macquarii macquarii
GGAAAGGCTTGCCGCAAGCGGTGCAAGGCTTAAAGCCAGGTGGGCCGGGCTCCTATTAAAAGCTAAACTATTCTACTTAACACTTACTCTATAAAACACTTAACTAACTATACACAACAAAGCTGTAACAGGGGAAAGTACTTGCGAGAAGCAAGAGAAGTTCCAGCAACCGTCATGGGCGGAAAGAAGGAACTGAGGGGCCGTAGGGTTGGCGGTGCCTCATATACCGTGGCATGAGCACGGTACTCCAGGGGGGCACTTGAGCCGACCCTACGGGGTCTGCTAAGGGGAAAAAAGTTCCGGGAACCCGTGCACGATGGCGTGCACTCACCTGTATTGGAATGGGTATGAGCAATCACTCGAAGTAGAACTCTGGTTCGTCAGATAATTTCTGGTCAACTCCATTTGGGAGGTGATTTTACCTGTGTATATAGCATTGGAAAGACCGATACTGCATCCAGTTTAATGACCACATTTTAAGAAGGATGTTAAAAAAATGGGAAAGGGTGCAGAGAAGAGCCACAACAATGATTCCAGGGCTTGAAAATGTTTCTTGTACTGAGAGATTGAAGAAGATCAATCTGTTTACTTTATCAAAAGGATGCCCAAGTGGTGGCTTGATTATTGTGTATAAGTACCTTCGCTGGGACAAAACCCTGCATACTAAAGGCCTTTTAATATAGTGGAGAAAGGCATAAGAAGAACCAACGGCTGGAAGTTAAAGCCAGATAATTCATGTTAGAAGTAAGGCATGCATTTCTCACTGTGAAGGTGACAAAACATTGGCACAAAATACTGAGGGAAGCAGAAGATTCTCCTTCTCCTCAAGTATTCAGACTGGAAGACGTACATTAGCCAAACAAGGTATTTGATTCAATACAGGAGTAATTGGATTAAATTCTATAGTCTGGATTACCCAGGAGGTCAGACTAGATGATTTTAAGGCAAGAAGGTAGCTTTCAATCAATAAAGCTATGAATCTGAAAGGAAGTTAGGTTTGCAAAGTCAAGCACTCAAACATTCAGAATGCCAGACTTGTACTTGCCTGTGAAACCTTAATTAGTCCCTTGTCACTATGCGTTGTGATACAGTCTTTAATTACAAGATTGTATGCTATTTTTTCCGCATTCAGTGCACAGGACACACAGTGCTCACTGAGTGGGAAGATGGTCAATATTCTCTTTATACTCATTAATCTATGTGTGGCCGCAGCCCACATGGACTTCATGCCATCCAAACCTTCCTCCAACTACTGAATTATTAATTGCCTCATGGGTTTTTCTATGGTGCTTATTTCTACATTGCCTGAGTGCTTCACACACATGGATTCATTTCCCTTGGGGGGAAGGGAAGTTTTATTATTTCCATTGTACACTGGGCAACTAAAGCCCAGAAACACCATGGCCAAAATTAATGTTCCTTGACACCCAAGTGGGTCACCAGCAGGGTTGGAACCTTTAGATCCACCACACAAACCTCTGCCACTGCAGCTAATAGACTAACTGACAGCAGTAGTAGGCTGCCATCCTCTTTGTGGACTAGCACCAGAGTGGTATCAGAAGATTTTGTCAGGGGATGGGGGATTGACAAATATTTGCTGACAGCAGGGGAATGGCACAACTCAGGGATCCTGGGTTCCAGTCCAGACTCTGGAGAGGTGCATGCTCCAGTTGTCATAGACCCTTTTACCTTGTTCCCCCAAGTCTAGCCCCTTCTGCTTCCTTCCTTCCAACCTGTCCCAGTCCTGTCTCTTCCCCATCCCTTGCTCTGTGTCCCAGTGCCATTTTCCTTGTCACCCAGTTCCGTCTCCACTCCTCAAGCTTCTCATCCCCAGTCCCAGCCTTCTTGCTAAGCCAGTCCTAGACTTCACCTCTGGCTTCCCCAGCCAAATCCGAGTTTCCCCCTGTGCTGCCGCTGCCCTCTAGGTTCCTCATCTGATCCATTTCCTTCCTCACCCTTCCCTTTGGTGGTCCCATCTGCCTCCAGCCCCAGTTTCACTCCCTTGATGCCTCACCCAATCTCAGGCTTCTCTACACACACACTCAGTTTGTGGCACACTGAGGTGTAAATTCACCCGCACTACCCGGCTGAGCGCTGAGTGTCAGTGTGGACCCTGCTGCTGCTGCGCACTAACGTTTTCCTAGTGCTTTGAAACGGCAGTAGATGGAAGTGCACTGGGGAACGGTTAGCGCCCGGCAGCACGTCCGCATGGACACTGAGTGCATGGCAGGCCAGTGCAGGGCAGATTTACACCCCAGCCTGTCACACACTTAATGTTCATGTAGCTGTGCTCGCAGTCTTCCCGCCCCACCCTGCATGCCTATTCCAGTCTCTTTGCCAGTTAGTCTTAGACTCCTCCCCACCCTGGCTCCTGATCTGATCTGTCTCTGCTCACCCACCCCCAGTTCCTCCCCAGGGCTTCCCAGTTCCAGACTTCTCATCCAGTCAGTCCCAGTCTCCCCCAGCTCCCAATCTCCTGGCTCAGCAAGTCCCAGTCTCTATCCCCGACTCCCTGTTCTAGTCACCCTGCCTAGCCAGTCCTAGTCTCTTCCCCCTTCTAGTGCCAGTCTCCTTGCCCTGCCAGTCCCCATCCTCCCCCCCCCTTCTCTCCCATTCCCTTTTTCTCTCGTCTCCCCAGTATCCAATCTCAGAATATCCTGCCTCCCACCAGCTACCCTCCAGGCTCCTCTCCCAGTCTGCTCTCCCCCTCTCATTCCGGTCTGGTTCTTGCCACTTCTACATTCAATTCAGGGAGCTTCCTTTCCATACTGCCTGGGCCCAACAGGGGAAGACAGACTCTCTGTGGCAGAGTGCCAGGAGTGAACAGATGAGCTGCACTCTGACTGTGATGCTGGCAGACCAGATGCCAGCTCATGGCAAAGCCCCAGGCTGCACTGAATGCCTACAAACACACAGCCAGGCCAATTCACATGTGCATTAGTGTAGGTCAAAGTGACTGTTGAATGGATGAGTGTATGTGATGTTTAATATTCAAGAAAACTAATGCACTGTTACTTACATTGTTTTCACTTATCTGTATCCCATTATAATGCAATAGGAAACAGTTACACTCTATATACCCCTGTAATCAAATAACCCATCAAAGAAGACAGAAGCCTTGTGTGGAAAGCAAATTCACAGATAAGTGATAATTTCAAAGTAAGTGGTCATTGTGTGAGATGATGGGAGATCAGAGACTCTAAATGCATTCGTCACTCTCCATCATCTAAGGAAAACCCATGGGCAGTGACCCTAGCAGCTTTTTTCTGTGAGAAGAAGCTATAAGTATGGATTCAGGGAAAGATTCTTCATCTCAAGGACTGTTTGGAATCTAACAGGGTGGAAAAACAGACAAAAAAGATGGAGATCTCCAGAGTTATTCTGAGAAACCCTGAGAGACTTTTGGGAAACTGGCAGATTACTTCATCTCTGCTACCATTTGCAATTATAGACTGACTCACCTGTACATATATTTTATCTGATTCAACCTCCCAGTAACTCTTATTTCCTTTTAGCTAATAATGTTTCGTTAGTTTGGTATGGAATTGGCTACCAGCATTGTCTATGGTGTAGGATCTAGGGTACCCACTGATCTGGGGTAAGCGAGTGGTCTCTTGGGACTGGGAGCAACCTGAATGTGGTGTGATTTTTGGTGTAAGTGACCATTTTATCACATAGTCCATCTTGCCTGGATGCAAGACAGACTGGAGAGTCTAAGGGGACTGTGTGACTCCCTGGTAGGAGTGTTACAGTGACCCAGGAGCTCGCATTTGTTACTGGCTTGGTGAAATCTAATGACAGAACACACCACCAGTTTGGGGTGTCTGCCCTGTCGTCTGACAGTCTGACCTGAGCTAGGGACTCACAGTTGTTAGCCACTTCAGACAGCGTGACACTGATCACTTAGACGCCATTTAGTCCCCCAGAGAAAGCTGATTGAGGTAATTCAATGACAAAGCTTACGGGCTCGGTGTAGGGTGTCCAAATGTCCCGATTTTATAGGGACAGTTCCGATATTCAGGGCTTTGTCTTATATAGGTGTCTATTACCCCTCAACCCTCTCCTGATTTTTCACACTTACTATCTGGTCACCCTAGCTGGGTTGGATACAGAGCCAAGTAGCCCATCAGACCAAATCTGATAAAGAGGCACTGAAGGACACCCCAGGTGGGGGAGAGAGAGGGGAGCAGGGATAGCTGAGCCCAAGCCCAAAAAGGCTGCAGAGAAGGGAGATCTCTGTTCCCCTCAGGTCCTGACAAGAGGGCCAAAAACCCAGACGATGTTGTAAATAGACTGTTTCACGAGGACTAATGGTGTTGTAGGGAACTGAAAATATGTGGCACTGTGAATGCGTAACTAATGGGGTCTGTGCACTTTTTGCAGGGTAAGAAGACAGGAGCAGGGACACGTCCTGGTTCACTCCCTTGTCTCAGTTCTGGTGCCTGTTGTCACTCTGATCCACAGCCCCCAGGAGCAACTTTCACAGAAAGGTCCTCCCTCCCTGCAATCCCCGGCCTTACTGGCTAAGCACATTCCCACTGCTGTAACAGCTGAGGTAACTGGGTGACTGCAGCCCAGGGACATTGTGGGGCTCAGCCTCACCAACCTTGTGCCTGCCCCTCCTGAAGGAGCCTGGGACCACGGCAGGAGCCGCCCAAGATTCACGAGAGTGTAATGGGAGGCAACCACCCTGAGAACTGCGCTAGAGGGGCCATGCCCCAAACTGAAAGGACAGTGGTAGGAAGCAGCCCAGGGCAGTGGATTTAGACTCCCTGCTGGGAGAGCCACCCTGTTCAGGGGTTGATGCACACAGGGCCCTGGGCTGGGGCCTGGTGGAGAGGGAGGACCTGGGTTCCCTACCCCACCGCCTAAGACACTGGGGCTACTCAACCTGGAAAACGAGGGGCCACAGATCAGGTGCACCAACCACTAGGCTGCATGACCCTTCAAACACCTTGTTACAAACTCTACATTTATTCCCACTACAAACTTGCAGCTCCAGCTCAGATGCAGGTGCAGTTGTACAGAAAGGTGCACAGAAGGGACTTTTGCTCTGATACCCCTTGGTGTGTGTGCAGCTTCCTGGTGAGGTTCTCAGAGCAGGACTCCCTCTGGTGCACTTGCTAGGTGTGCAGTACAAGCATCGCAGTTGTTGTTACCAGGTTAGGGATATTACACTGGCAAAGGCCAATCTGTTTTTTGCAGAGTTTCGAAGTCCTTGCAATTAAGCTCATTTTTATAGTGTTCCCGCCCACCCTATATTTTTATTTGTTAGAAATACTAGGAAATAGCATAAACCTCCCTTCCCCCACCCCCAGGTGATGAGAACGTTAAGGTTTCTCACTGAAACACTCAAAATCCAGGAGAGGCTTACAATTAAACACTGCCCTTAGCTCCCATAGCCAGAGGGAGCTGATAAACTCTTGGAATTATGGGAAAATATTCTACTCGTCCTTATGCTGTTTTCAGGGCAGTATATTATTACTACTGAATGTTAAGAAAATAGGAATTAAAACTAAAACGTAGGGGTCTGTAGTTGTAATGTTAACTACTGAGTCACAACAACTGTCTCCATAACATGGTATTGCTGTGCTGTGTGGGGCTGAGGTATGTTCTGGCTGAGCCCTCTATGCTGCACCAGATCTACAGGGTATCAGAGAGTTTGAAAATGTCTATTATTGCTTGGTCCAAAATGTGACAAGTAACAAAACAGACCAGGGAGTGCCCCAGGTTAAATCTAATTCTGGCCAAGCTGGGAGAATCCACCCATTCCTTGGTCACCCCATGAGGGTGGGAAATGGGCTACATAAATGCCCCCACATATCTGTACATCTGTGGCTGGGTGTCTAGGTCTGGATTTTAGGGTCAGGGTAACATTTTCAAAAGTGCCTCAGTGACTTAGGAGCCCACGTGACATTTTCAAAAATGACTCAGGGCCAGATTTCAAAGGCCCTGGCAGGTGCCTGGAAATGCAGACAGGGGCTGGTGGGATTTTCCAAAACTCCTGGGGTTTGGCACCAGGCACATTTGAAAATCCCACTGGGCGCCTGTCTGCAGTTTTAGACACCTCAACATCTTGAAAAATCTGGCCCTTAGTGATAGTCTCAATGAAAGTCAGTGCAAGTTGGGCACCAAACTCCTGTTGGCTTCTTTGGAAATCCCATGGTACATTTATATACAGTTTTGCAAACAGAAGTTAATGGTTATACACAGACACATGATTTGCAAGCAGGCAAGTTCACTTATTAAGTGAGTCTCATTAATTTTTCTAGGGCAATGATGAAGTTTCCCAAATATTTTTTCCCCAAAGTGGCGACTGGCAACCGCAGCCACAGACCCTGTGGGGCAGGTGACACCAGCACTACTAAGTGCCCTGACAAACAACTGCATCCTTAGGAAACCTTCAGCCCTGCACAGCAGGCAAGCTCCAGGCCGGATCAGAGATCCCTCCCTCATGAGCTCCGACCCCTGGCCACAGGTCCCACAGCTGGGACCCATTCAGAGGAAAAGGGAAAGGAAAGACGTGGCATTGAAACAACTGGAAATGCGATAATGAAAAGGCTTCACAGTTACACGGGGGATCCTCCGTGGCCAGTGACATGAATAGTAATAATTACAGCTCAGTAATGACAGGACTTGCTCTGGTTTCTGTTCAGTTCTCATTAGGTTCACAGGCACATGACGCCCTTGGGGTTCAAGCTTTTTTGTCTCAGGGAATATGCCTTTCAGGACTGAGTTGGCTGATTCTTACCTGAGCAGGTCACTCCAGCATCCTCTCTGTGAGCACAGTCATGCACACCCCATCCCCTGTTCCTGCAGTCCCAAAGAGCAGGCTCGGTACCACGACAGGCAACGTCATCCAGCCAAATCTGTCCAGATCCTACTCCAAAATGAGCATTATGATGGACACTGACAGCAGATCCACATCCCAGCTGCTTACAGACAACACCAGCATCTTCCATGTCCCAGTCATCATCACACACCGTCCCCCACTGATCCTCGTGTTTAACCTCCACTCTCCCAGCACAGGGGCTGCCTCCATCCGCCAGCCGCAGCTCGTCAGCACCTGCAAAGAGACACAGAGCAGGGTCAGAGCGAGCAGGGAGCCCCTCCCCAGCGTTGTCACAGCAGAGTCCGCGCCCGGCAGCAGGGATCCGCGCCCAGAGCCATGAGACGGGCACGTGCCCAGAGCTGCCTCGTGGAGCCACCTCCTCACGTCTCAGGGCCTCACACGGGGCTGTCAGTGCTGCAGCGCTCGCCATTTTATCACCACGCTGCCATTTGGGGGTTTTCACCTGTCTCGTGATAACAGGATGGAAGGCGCCAAGTCACCGAGTTTCCCTGATTCCAAATGGCGCCAGCTCCTGTCACTGTCAGTGGGGCTGGACCTGGTGAGATGCTGCCATCTCCCCACAGTCTGTCAGCGTGTGGGGGAGTCACTCCGCCCTGAGCAAAGATGGCTGCCAGCTCCCACTGTTTGCAATGGGACTGAAGCCCACAGGGAACATGGCTGCCCCTGGGTGGCTCAGGGGCTGGACAGGACCCAGGGACTGTGGGCAGCAGAGACCCTGTGAAAGGAGGGTGGGGAGTGAGGGGAGCAGGGCACTGGGGGGCAGGAGGCAGATTCAGGGGTTACAGGGAATGGGGTGAAGACAATGACTGGGCAGGGAAGAGGAGAGGAGAGGAGAGGGGGTTTTGGATCAGGGGGCAGGAGGCACCGAGGGGAGCAGGGTCAGTAAAGGGGGAGCAGGGAGCCAGAGTGAGGAGGGTGAGTCTGGAGTGGGGGGCGGCAGAGAGGTCGCAAAGGGGGCAGAAGGGAGTTAACAGGGAGGGAGCAGAGAGGGTCAGGAGGGAGGGGAGGGGACAGGGATCTGGAATGGGGCAGGATGGGGCAGTGCAGATGGAGCAGAAGGGGTCTGGGGTGCTGGGAGAGGAAGGAGTGTGGGGTAAGAGTGAGGAATCAGGGGCAGGAGGGAGAGAGGAAAGGAGAGTGGGGTGGGGGCAGAAGGAGGGATGAGGAGAAGAGGGGCTCTGAAAGGGGGGGGAAGGAGAGAGGGGTGAGGACGGGTGACCTTGTGCAGGGCAGGAGAGAGGGGGCCTGAAGCAGGGCAGCAAGAGTGTGGGGAGGGGAGAGGGTGTGGAGCAGAGATGAGAGGGAGGGAGACAGTCGGGGGCAAGAGGGAGGAGGGGGGCTGGAGGGGGCAGTCTGGGGCAGGTGGAGATGGGGGAGTATTGGGTAGGGGAATGGGGTCAGGAGCAGGGAGGGGAAGGGTCAGGAGGGGGGCAGGCGGTGAGGGGTGGAAGGAGAGGGGAGGGGCTCTGGGGGGGATGTGCTACCCAGACTCCGGCAGAGAAGCTGAGGAGTCAGGCAGGGAATTGTGGCTCTTTGCAAAAGGCTAAACCAATCCCGCCCTGTCACGGTGCAGGACAGTGGAGGTGAGCGGCTGGTGTCCGTGTGCAGGTCTCCGATATCTCGGCCTGTAACTCACCCTGAGCAGCAGCACAAGTTCTGTGCGAGTGTGAGCCCGGCTGTGTTCATTAGCTCAGTGGGTCTCCAACTCGTTCCCAGCCAGCCCTACATCTGCCAGAGGCAATGGAGCAGGAGGGGAGAGTGAAGGCAGCGCTGGGCCATGGCCGGCAGTGCCCATCTCCGGGTGAGCAGAGGGTAAGCGCAGTCTGCAGCCGAGCAGCCAGGCAGAGTTGTGCAGTTTGGGTGCATTGAAGGTGACGTTGCAGCCTGCGATTCGCACCCCCGCTCTGGCCGAGGAGCCGAGGGGAGTTCAAATGTCCAGAGACAGACTGAATAATGTGACTGGCTGGTCTTTACAGGCTCATGATTCTTGATCTGTGGAGCTTGGCAATGCTGCCTTGTGCTCCCCACCGGAGCTTCCTCCCCCCGCCTGCCCCACACATTTCCCTCTGCCATGGGGCCCTTCCTGCCCTCCTCCCCTGGACTCCTCCCTCTTCTCTTCTCCCCTTTCCACCTAGCCCCTCTGCCCTGCATGTACCGGCTGCTCTCCCCCGGCTCAGCAGCACACTCTGTCCTCACGCCCGGCCAGTGGCTTTTCTCCCAGTAGCCAGCTCTGAGTTCCACACACACACACCCCAGTTGTCTCTGGAGCCGTTTCCATCTCTGGGGCTTGTGGAGAGGCCAAGCTGGCTGCTGGGAGAGAGGCAGTTAACAGGCAATGTGAGGATGGGACCACTGCCTGCCACACAGTCCTGGGCCTCTGGCTGGGAGAATGGTCCCCAGGACAGATGTGAAGACTCAGGACTGTCCCTGGGAGTGGGAACGAGTGTGGGCATGATTGCAATGCCTGTGAGTGATGGCTACATGCTGATTTCCACCGCCACCCCTGGAACAGGCTGGATGCAGCAGTGGGTGGCTGAGCCAGTGACATGGAGCCTCCATGGAGCTTAGAGAACAGGGCAGTTCATTGCATAGCTCAGTGATGTTCCCGGGTGGCAGGCCCCAGGCTGTGACACTGCTGTAGCTACGTGCACACAAAGTCCTGTTTCCCTGCACACAGCAGAAACTAACAACAATCTGCAGTTTCCTTGCTCAGAAATCCCCCAGCCTGCCCCTGCAGCGAGCTCCAACAGGCTTTGTTTGTTTGCTCCCTTCCAGGATCCTGCTCACAACTCCTTCTCCTGGCTTCTCCCTCCAACAGACACAGTCTGACTCCAGTATCCTAGCCCCTGCATGGCAACAAGGGAAACCTCTGGGTTCGCTCTGCCCTGACAAGCAGCCAGTGCCTTGGGCGGTACCCCCACTGCTTGCAACTATAGTTAGTACATAAAGGACCTTGATTGCTCTGTTGCTGGAGCCTAAATGAGAGTGCTTGGCCCTGCCATTGGCTTTCCCGAGTGTGTGATTCTCTTTGGATCCACGACCCCCGATGGCAGCCATGAGCACCTTTCCCGATAACAATCACAATTATAGACTGGACGTATCATATACCTGCACCATTTCTGTGACCCGAAATGGAATAATGACCCACGCCCAGCACTCTGAACAGTGGGGAAGTTCAGATCTGGGTCGGGGGGTGAGAACCGTGGCTTTCCTCCATCCCTGATATTTTCTCATTTGTTTGCCAGGACCCCACATAAATACACACATTTGTTTTTCAGCACAATTTAAATAGGTCAGTAATTGTGAAACTCGATCGTCTGACAAAGACTGACCTGGCCTCTACTCAGGGCTCACGGAGGAGCATTGGGGCACTGAAGGAAAGAGAAAAAGTAGCTACATGGTGATATCCCCTACACTGTAAACTCCCCAACATCACTGTGTCTGCGTCACATGAAGCAAATTCAGATTTCCCACAGAATATAAAAAAATCTCTAGGGGATCATGCATATTTGCTCAGAAATCCAACAATAATACTTCCAAGCTAAACATGTGCTTTGCATCTCTGTATGACACTATCCCTCAAATAACTGCAATCATTTATTCCTCACACAGCAGCAATTGCCCATCTCCTGCACGGTCAGTCTGATCACCCCCGAGTCACCGTAGAATGCTTCACTTTTCGGTCATGTGCAGCTGTACCTGGGCTCTAACCCCAGCACCTTATATATGAACTTTTGGGGAATTTGAAATATAAACACCAAGTAACCTGCTGGATGGTCTGTTTACTCAGGATTTTCTGGATATCAACCCCCTACTCAGTGCACAGTTACTGAGCTGTCTGTGCAATACACGTTAGGGCAGGTTTTTCTCTAAGACAATAATTTAGACTCATATTTCTGATGATAAACTTCAGCTTCAGTTTCTCAGGCTGGTGCAGCAGCACATGGGGTTCCCATGAACCAGCTACAGCTGTGCAGTTCACTCCCCTGCCCTGCCAGCACCTGGGTCATTCTCCTGCTGTTAACACCAGCCCAACAGGTTCCAATCACTGCATTATTTAAATCAGATCTGGGACCTGCTTTAGTTCTAAGCCAATCTTGAATCAGTTTTGAAGTCTTTGGGCCAGATTCATTTCCTGTGTTGCACCCGCCTGTGCTGCCATAACCCAGGGTCTGGGTCCCCTCACTGGTGTTACGTCTGCCCGGAGCTGGGACACAGCATGGCAAAGAGCCTGCACCCCTCTCCCTGCCCCCCAATCCTGTGCTGGGGGAATGAGAGCAGCCCTGAAACTGGGCAGGGGCAGCCTGGAGGGAATGAAGCCAATGTGGCCGTGAGATGCCCTGATACAGCACCTCTGCCGTGCAGCTTGTGCTGGTCGGGCTTCTCTAGGCTCCAGCTAGGATTCAAAGCTTCTCTGCTCCCACAGAAACCCTGGGGCAGGGAGGCAGGGCTCCTTCAGGATAAATCTTCCTGCTGGCACAACTTCCAGTACCCTCGTGAGCACAGGGCATTGCACACTGCACCCCAACACACACACACACACACACACACACACACTCACACACACCCCTCTGTGGGAGGAATCAGCTCTGGGCTCATTTAGATCAAGTCCTGCTCACCTCACACATGCAAAACTTCCGCTGACTGCAGTGAGTGACTGGGGGAGTGAGGAGCCAGGACTTGGCCCTTGGAGCTGTTGGCTTTGGACCAAACAGACATTTCTGTTGGATCCCAAATTACGGATGTATTTATTTGGAGTTAAAATACTAAAGCGAGGCCTAGCCAAGGCTCTAGGCACCCGGACAGCACTGACAGCACACGCAAATCCCAGCAGCATCCACCATTTCAACAAGAACTCAACCAGCCGGACACCTACAGAAACTCCTTCCCACCCCTCTCTCGTTATGTCAGGCACAGCCTGGGTCCTCCCCAAATGCCCCATCAGAAACCTGTGTTTGCCAGTGTGCCAGGAAGTCATTAAATCTGGGCTGTTTTGGCCAAAAGGGAAAAGCAAGTTCCCGAGTCCACTCACCCATTTCCTTTATAAAAGGGGAACCAGCTCGGCCATCCCTGCTGACCGCAGATGTGGCAGTAGGGCACAAAGGGAGAGAGATGATCCCTCAGGGAGGCCAGGCCCAGGTCATTTAGGACTTTATAAATCACAACAAACACCTTAACCTCCACCCAGAGATGGGCAGCTGGAGCAGATCCTGTAGCAGTGCTGTAACACGCTCCCAGTGAGACACTCAGTAAGTGAGCCGCATGCACCAGCTTCCATCTCTGAATGGTTTACGCGTGCAGCCCCTTGTAGAAGTCACTGCAATAATCTAAATTGGAGGTAACGGAAGCCTGGGGAACAGTGGCAAGGTCTGCACCTGACAGGAAAGGTCACAAACTCCTAGCCAGACACAGACGGTCAAAAGCTGACTGTAAAAATTACCATCCTAGTTCCCGTTAACCCAGCTCCCCATCTTAACTAAAGAGGAGACTTACCTGCTGTGTCCTGACTTGTGAGGAGAAGAAGCCACAGCAGCGGAGTGCAGAGATGTCCCTTCATTGCCAGCCTGACGTGCTGTCCCCTCCTCTCACTACACTGGCTGCACCTGAACACCCTGCCAGGGCTCCTCTGTATCTGACAAGTGATAACAAAGCCACGGAAGGGAAATATATAGATTCAGAGGCTGGCACCAGCTGCCAGAAGGAACCAATAGCAAACCCACCTGCCTTTTTAGTTATTATCAGTGGTTTTATCTGAGAATTTCTGCAGCTAAAACATCCAATAAAACTTGAAAGCAACAAACATCACCATATATGAGTGATGAGCCCCCTCCTGACGTCAGGTTTACCACAGCCTCAGAGCATCGTGTAACCCCCTCCCTCCTCCCTTCCTTCCCCGCTCCTCGTCTCTGGTGCAGGAGACAAAAGTTCTGTACAAACTGTATCTGTACTGTGTCTCACCCGATAGATTCTACAGTGTATTAAACATGAATAGGGAGACATTAGAGGCTGGTAATTTCATAAACTAATGAAGAAATCCCCTGTGCCACAGGTGACCATTACCAGATCAACTCCCGGTGTAGGGCACGGCCTATTGTAGACAAGGACAAGTCACTAGAACTAGGTTGTGCCACTCAGATCAGCTGTTGTAGAAAAGGAATTACCCCAGCGCCATCTGTAACACTGATAGTTCTTAGTGCTCTCTGCACAGTCCATGGCCATGTGTGATAGCCGTCGTCTTTGAGGTTTCCTGCCTAGACCATGGTCATTAGTATTAGAAGGAGAGCTTAGCGCTTCCTGAGCAGGCCATGACTCTCTCTTGCAGTAGCAGGCTGTCCTGTCCTGCACACACCAGGCCCATCAGTGCTGTCAGGAAGAGGAAGTCTCCTTGGAAACAAGTTGACTTCATTCATGTGAGACAGACAATAAATGAGCAGGCGCAAGGCAAGGGGCATTTAGAACAGAATCACGACTGGCTAACACCACACTTACCTCAGGCTGTTCTCTACAGAGAACTCTTGAAAATACTTGAATTAAGGGAAATGTTTTTAATTCTTTACCTTTGCATTTTCTCCCATACTGCCCTTCCTGTATGCTTGCAGTGTCTACCTGATCCTCCTTCAGCTCCGTCCTTGACACTCAGTTCAGTTGTGATTCTGGGAAATGACTCAACAAAGAATGGCTTGACAGGTGATTGGGTGTGGCTGTGCCTCTTCCTTCCCTCTCCTTATTTTTACCCTCCTCCCTGCCCCAGTCCTACCATTCCCCCTCACTCTGCTTTCCCCCTACTTAAAAAAACAAGAACAACAAAACAGGAAATTGACCCAATTATCACCATGAGAATTTGTTTCTGTTATTTCTCCCATCTTCAATCCTGGATGTTCTTGAGGAAGCCTGACAGTAAACTTTCTGGAGCTGGGAGTGTGTCTGTATCTGTGACCTGAATGGGCCTTTGCTGTATTACCAGAAGGCTTAAAGAAGAAAGAAGCGGGCTGAACAAGTTAAAAAACTAAACCAACTTAGCTTAGCATGGAAGTGAAGGCATAAATAAAAATTATATATATATGGCAAGTTGTAGACAGGTTAGGTGATAGTAATGAGTATATATGAGCAGTTAGGAACTGTAGAAAATTGATAAAGGAAGCAAAGGCCTATAAGGAGAAATCTATGGCCAGCAGAATTAAGAACAATTAGAAGGAAAGTGTAAAGTATATTAGCAACAAAAAGAATCCTAAAAATGGTATCGGTCCATTACTGGATGGAAATGGTAGAATTATCGTTAGGAATTCAGAAAGAGCG
Source organism: Emydura macquarii macquarii (assembly GCF_026122565.2). NCBI lineage: Eukaryota > Metazoa > Chordata > Testudines > Chelidae > Emydura > Emydura macquarii. The sequence continues at coordinate 14,150 of NW_027131016.1, forward strand.
GAGTGTTCACTGTATATTTTGGTTCTGTATTTGGGAAAAAGGTCAGATGATTTAATCATATCACATGAGGATGAGGATGATAAAGAAGAAATCCAGAAGAATGTTAAAAAGCAATTGCTGTTAGACATTTTAAAAGCTGCAGGTCTGGAGACGTTGCATCCAAGAGTTTTAAAAGAGGTGGCCAAGAAGCTTATGAATCATTAAGGTTGGTTTTCAATAACATTTGGAACACTGGGGAAGTTCCAAAAGACTGGGAGAAAGCTAATGTTGCGCCAATAATTAAAAAGTGTAAAGCGCATGACCAAGGTAATTGTAGGCCTGTCAGAGTGACATCATCCAGGCAAAATAATGGACACTTCTGATATAGGACTCAGTTAACAAAGAATTAAATGAGTGTAACATAATTAATGCCAATCAACATGGATTTATGGAAAATGGATATTGTGAAATTAACTCGATATCTGGTTTGGTGAGATTACAAAGTTTGTTGATAAATAGTGTCATTGTGGTAATGGATTAAACACTGGCCAGCTGACAGGTGTAGCCTTTGATAAGTTTAAGGTGAAAATTGCACAAGTCACTAACAGGAGGTTCTTTACTCAGGCAGCTACCTAAGATTACTATCTAGTGAGATTGGTGAATCACACAAATAGGAACAGGGAGACGCCAAGCAAATCCAAGCATTAGCACAAAAACAGATGCATATAACAAAACACTCCAAGGCTGACATACTCACAACCTCATGGAGACCATTAGAGATAAAGATGAAGAGAACAATAAGTGGCGAGCGCCATAAGAGGCAGTGACGATCTGATTCCCACCTTCCTGTCATACTGCTGTCCCAACTAGGGTTGGTCTGACCACCTTTTTATAGGAGACACAAGGTAGGTGAGGTCATATCTGACACTGCAAACATCTTTTATACCCTTTTTCCTTACATCCTCCACACATCCGGGACCATTTTATATTTAGGTCTCAGCTCCCTCCTCTGGTGTCCTTGTGTATTCCAAACTACATATTGCAAACTATTGCTAAATCTTATAACCTTTGGTTAATCAGTCATGCTAATTCCTTTGCTACATAGACTATTATAACTACTACCAGGCCTCAGCTTATTGGCAAGTCTACCTTGGTTGTTATACAGTTTCTTATGTATACCTACTTGCATGTCTTGCATTACAGCCCTAATAGCTTCTATTTTACTATCCTGAAGCATTTTAATATTCCTCAGTACATGATACATAAATTTAGTCTTGCACCCTCAGATCATGGGTTATGGGTAATACAGAACTCGAAATATAACTGTAAATAGGGATTTATCGTCGAGTGAGTGTGTTTCTACCATCAATGACCTGGAAGAAAAAATAAAGTCATCAATGATAAAGTTTGCAGATGACATAAGATTGGGGGAGAAATAAATAATGTAAGGGGCAGGTCACTGATACAGAATGATCTGGGTCACTTGGTAAACTGGACACAAGGAAATAATGTTTGTTTCAATATCATCAAATGTGAAGTTATACATCTAGGAACAAAGAAACTAGGCCATACTTACAGGACGAGGGTCCTTATCCTGGGAAGCAGCGACCCTGACAAAGATTTGGGGGTCATGGTGGATAAGCAGTTGAACATGAACTCCCTGTGTGATGCTATGACCAAAAGAATTAATGCATCCTTGGATGTATAAAGAAGGAAGTATCGAGTAGGAGTAGGGAGGTTCCATTATTTCTGTAGTTGGCACTGGTGCGACTGCTCCTAGAGAACTGTGTCTAGATCTGGTGCCCCATATTTAAGAAGGATTATCAAAGAAGGTTAGGGGGTGACTTCATCACAGTCTACAAGAACCTACATGAAGAATAAAACTTTGATAAGAGGCTCTTAAATCTTGCAGACAAAAGTATAACAGGATCCAATGGCTGGAAGGTGAAGATAGGTAAATTCAGGTTAGAAATAAGGCACACATATTTAACAGTGGGGATAATCAAGCCCTGGAATGACTTACCGAAGGCTGTGGTGAATCCTCCATCATTGGCAAATTTTTAATTCAAGGTCGGATTTTTTTTAAAGTTATGCTCTATTCAAACGGCAATTAATTCAGGGAAGTCCTGCGGCCTGTGCTGGATAGGTCAGGCTAGATGAATGCAATGGTCCTTTCTGTGGCCCAGACAACATCCTACGTGATCAATGGAATTTTGCTTCACTTTTGCCTCACAGGAGACCAATGTCTATAATCAGTGAGGTTCTAGGAACGAAGATGCATGTCATATTTCCTACCTCCTCTCCCTGAAAAGAACGGGAGGCAAGGAAAGGGAATTATCACAGAGTGACTGGCCCCTGTTAGTGGAAATGGGCCCAGCCCCACCTCTCACACAATGAGCTCACATCCCCAGGTGGGAAGACTGGAAAAGGTCAGGTGACAAGTGGGTCATATGACACAATTAGTTTTTATTTAGCCCAGCAGCATGTACAGAAAAAGGGTGTAGCAGTGGTAGATGGCTGCAGAAAACAAGAAGGCTCCTGCAGGAGACCCTGAGGTGGAGCAGGGAAAGGACTCCAGCTATGGGTGTAATCTGCTAAGTCAGAGAAGAGGCCAGGCTCCAGGAAAAGTCCTGGGAGTCAGCGCTCTGGTAGGGAATGAGAGAGACATTGTTTAGTGGAGTGTGAATCCCAGGGGGGTGCAGGAGACCAGTTTTGTTTGTGTTGTACTTGGACTCCCAGTGGGAAATATCCCAGAGAGTCAGTTCTCCCCTGAGAGTGAGCACAACTGGGAGCTGAGCGCAGGAGGGGCGGAAGCCCTTTACTTTACATCAATTTGAGACTTCGTATTTCCCCAGGTATTTGCACATGAATTATCCTGAAGGCTGCTGAACTCAGAGAGTGACTCAGCCAGAGGGTGAGCGACACGAAACCTCGGGAGAGACAGAAAACCCAGTTGAGGAGACACAGAGGCAGAGGCACCTGCAGAGCCATCCCAAGCCATGCCCCGGTGCTCAGGAAGCAGCGACCATGTTGCAGGGACACTGGGAACTCGCTGACCTGAATAGTAGAGCTGGGTGGGAAGCGGTTTTCCCATCCTGCAAATTTTCAAAATCTAACATTTATATCCCCTCCCAGATTGGGACCGTGGACTGGTGCTGCCCCCTTCTGGCCTGGACGTGCCCTTGTGGTCTTGGGTGGCCCTTCAGTTTCCCTTCAGTTTCCAGCTGGGGTTATCAGAAATAATCCACTCCGCGGTGGTGGAATTAGGTGTCAAACGTGTGCCCCTGTTCTCCTGCCCCCAACACAATGCGTTGTCCATGGTGCATGTGGCTGTACAGACTGCGCAGGTTGTGTGCAGGTGGCCTGCTCAGGACACATCTGCCTGTGCCAGCTCATGCAGTTGTCCACTGAACACACCACGGCAGAGTTGTCCAGGGCCTGCTCTGGCTGCAGGCTGTGGTGCTCTGGAGAACAATGCAGCCCTGGAGCTGACGTTTGTGCTTGTGGAGCTGGTGCTGTACTGGGCTGTGCACTGGTCATGGAGCTGGAGGTTGCCCCCTCTGGCCACTGGGTCTATCAGCAGCACCAACAGTAACTGCTCCTGATCCTTCTTCCTCTGGGCATGCTTGAGGAATTGGCTCAACATTCTCTCCTCCCACTGAGCGCCCCATTCCTCCTTCGCCTGCTGGTACTGCCAGGGGCCATCGGTCCTGCAGTGCGTGTTGCTGGACACCTCATCCCTGGCCCTCTTCCTTTCCCCTGGCTGACTGAGGGTCCTGTCCCAAAGTACCTGAGGGAGAGGGCTGGTCCAGCTGAGGTGCAAGTGCCAGCCCAGAGGATGACAGAGCATATCATATCTTTGTCCACTGGGGGGAAAAAGCATCTCCCATTTTATGTTTTGCATCATGGCAAGTCCACAGATTGGTGCTTTCTGAAATCTTTGTATTCACAATAAACGTGGTGTATTGCCTTGTCCCTCCGAATAAGATCCTGCTGTTTATTTTACAAGTATAACACCAGGTGAGGGGAGCGCTGATTTCCCATCCCCTTGAGTGCATCAAGGAGCCTGCACCGGCCCTGTAGCCCCACAGCAACGCGCTCCGCCTGGTCCTTAGGCAGCAGCTCCCTTCTGCAGCCAGCGGGAGAGCAGCAGTGGGCCACTTTGAAAGTCCACGTGGGCCAGTTTTGGTCCCTGGGCCATGGGTTGGTGTAGGTTTATCTGTGGTCTTTGTAATAGGCCAGCTGTCATGAATGAGAGCCAACTGCTCAAGGAATCCCAGCTGAGAAGAAAGGGGAGGGGCTTCCCTAGTTCATTTTACTTCTGGCAAGAAGCCCATGAGCACAAAGATTGCCCCTAAAGGAAGCGTGAAGAATGTGTGGAGAACCCTTTGTGGTGAAGGTCCCAGATACCGTAGAGGAGACTGAGGTTTTGGGCCTGGTTGATTCAGGTTTGGGGCAGACATTGATACCAGAGCATTTTAATTGCTCCCAGATTCCTAAAGTAGCTGAATTGTTCAAGTATTTTCATGGAGTTCTTCAGTCCTACCCTACGGCTAACTCAGGTTAACAGTGGGGGGTGGCAGGTTGAAATGTCAGTGCCCGTGGGCTGACACCTACCTCCACCATGGTATTGAGCCAGGACTGGGGACCCATGGAGACCTCTAACCAGTTTTCTGAGGGTGTCTGGGAATGCGGGTTTGGCACTCAACTTCAGGAACCAAGGAGAGATGCAGCTAGAGGAAATTTTCCCCTTTTCCGACCCCGAGCTGTTTGGTTCCAAACCAAAGGCCTGCCAGGGAAAGTGTGGTTTGGAGCATCCTAAAGAGCAGCCAGAGTAACAGCCTCCTTCTCGGGACAACCCGCTGGTCTTAGATATGGGGTACAACTTCATCCAGAGTCAGAGGGAGGAGCCAATCTTTAGTCCATCGTATGGCCGGTTGGCCAGGGGAAACGGGATGTTGGTTGATCTTGACCAGGATGCCTAGTACCCCCATTTTGAAGGTGGTGAGGGTGATCTGGGACAAACAAACTGGGGCCCACCAAACCCAAATCCTGGTCACCAGCTTTACCAAAACAAGGTGTTAAAACTGACCCAGGATGTACCATGGTCCTGTCACTTAGGAGCAGAGAACACCCAAGAGAGGGTACTGGCCCAGTTCATTTGGGCTGGGGTTTATTGCCATTGCAAAGATTATTGTGCATCCTGTCTATAATGCCGACTATAATGCCCCCACAGTCCTCTTCCATAGGTGAGCAGCACTTTAGACAGAATTGGATAAACCTCTTGGGGTCTTTGCAACCATGTTCAGGTGGTGTTGGCTTATGTCGGTGATTATGCCAGTTGGTACCCCAAAGCTATAGCCCCGTGCTCACCAGTGTCACAGACATTGAGGATCTTGCTGCTTTGATCACTAAGTACCACACAGCAGGGACCTCGCTTTTCCTGTCAATCCTGCAGGCACTGACACCTCTGCTTTGAGGGAATGAAGAGAAGAGAAAATGAGAGCTTTTCTCACACACATTGGTTTGGCCAGGGTTTTCCCTTGCTGCGTTACCCATTCAGTAGAGACACCGTGAAGTGCAAACTCACCTGTCTGTGAATCTTTGTTCCAGTCACTCACCC
>NW_027131017.1:0-1965 GCF_026122565.2 Emydura macquarii macquarii
CTGAATGGAGCTGAGCTGACCTGACCCACAGCAGCAGAGCCAGAGAGGCATCCCAGAGAGCCAAGCGCAGCTGCACTGAAGCAGAGCGAGCTGGGGCAGGAGCCATCTGGAGCTGAGTGTGTGGTGAGCAGCTGGGGAGAGCGAAGGGGACTTTGGGACTGTGTGGCTACTGGCAGAGTAAGGGTCTGACTGCATCCCTGCAGCATAGCCAGGGCCTGGACAGTGGGCCTGCAACGTGTGACAGACTGTGAACCCCAGAGACACTGTTTCATTGAATTATAGAATATTGGAGTTGGAAGGGACCTTAAGAGGTCATCTAGTCCAACCCCCTGCTCAAAGTAGGACTAACCTCAGCTATATCATCCCAGCCAGGGCTTTGTCAAGCCTCAGCTTAAAATCCTCTAAAGATGGAGATTCCACCACCTCCCTAAGTAACCCATTCCAGTGCTTCACCACCCTCCTAGTGAAAAACTTTTTCCTAATGTCCAACCTAGACCTCCCCAACTGAAACTTGAGACTGTTGCTCCTTGTTCTGTCATCTACCACCACCGAGAACAGCCTAGCCCCGTCCTCCCTGGAACCCCCTTTCAGGTAGTTAAAGGCTACTATCAAATCCCTCCTCACTCTTCTCTTTTGCAGACTAATCAAGCCCAGTTCCCTTAGCCTCTCCTCATAAGTCCTGTGCTCCAGCCCCCTAATCATTTTTGTTGCCCTCCGCTGGACTCTCTCCAACTTGTCTACATCCTTTTTGTAGTGGGGGGCCCAAAACTGGACACGATAATCTAAATGCGGCCTCACCAATGCCGAATAGAGGGAATGATCACTTCCCGTGACCTGCTGGCAATGCCCCTCCTAATGCAGCCCAATATGCTATTAGCCTTCTTGACAACCAGGGCACACTGCTGACTCATATCCAGCTTTTTATCCACTGTTACCCCCAGGTCCTTTTCTGCAGAGCTGCTGCCTAGCTCGTCAGTCCCCAGTCTATAGTGTGCTTGGGATTCTTCCTTTCTAAGTGGAGGTCTCTGCACTTTTCTTTGTTGAACCTCATTAGATTACTTTTGGCCCAATCCTCCAGTTTGTTTTGGTCCTTCTGTATCCTATCCCAACCTTCCAGGTATCTACCACTCCCCCCAGCTTAGTGTCATCCGCAAACTTGCTGAGGGTGCAATCTACCCCATCCTCCAGATCATTAATGAAGATGTTGAACAAAACCGGCCCCAGGACCGACCCTTGGGAAACTCCGCTTGTGACCGGTTGCCAGCTAGACATGGAGCCATTGATCACTACTCGTTGAGCCCTATGCTCTAGCCAGTTCTCTATCCATTTTATAGTCCATTCATCCAACCCATACTTCTTTAACTTGCTGATAAGAATACTGTGAGAGACAGTATCAAAAGCTTTGCTAAAGTCAAGGTATATCACATCCACCGCCTTCCCTACATCCACAGAGCCAGTCACCTCATGTTTGTGATGTCCCGTGACAGGGGGCAGTGCTGGGTGTTTTCTTTTAACCTTTATCCTCTTTTCTTATTTTTTTTATTTAATTTGGTTGCTGTTTGTGTAATAAATTATATTGCTTTGCATTGTATACAATGATCAGTGGGTCAGGAAAGCACCCAGTGCAGAGTTAGTACCCTGGAGTGGGGACACCCTAACCCCTGCCCTAAGGCACCATGGCAAGATTGGGGGTTGAGCCCCAGGAATCCTGGGCCCAGCTTTGTCGGTGTTACAGGCACCCCACCACACAGGAGAGTGGGAAGGGAGCCCTTGAGGTCAGGTGGGCTTCTGGGTAAAGAGAGTGGGAGGAGGGACTCAGATCCTTTTCCTAGCCAACTTTACCAGGGTAGTGTACAAGCCAGGAAAGTTCCCTACAATAGCAGGCCCATTCCCCTGCTTACACAGTTTTCTACTGGAAAAAAGTTGGAAAACTGTAAGAGTGCAAGAAAAAAGTTGGAAAACAGT
>NW_027131018.1:0-1983 GCF_026122565.2 Emydura macquarii macquarii
CGTCATTTCTGCCAGCAGCTCTTCCCTCCCCACTCATTACATCCCCCCAGGGTCTTCCTCATGTCAGCTGGGCTCTTACCTGCCTCCTGCAACAGCCCCCTCCCATCCCCCAGCCTCAGCATCCACCCCAGCCTCAGCTATACACCCCCTTCCCTGACCCCCAGACCAGCAGCCAATTCCCCCCACCCCCTTCTCTTCCCCTCTCCCCTCCCTCATGTGACAGGTCTGGTGCTGAAAACTGAGGGGCGGGTGGTGGGTGGGGGGGGGGGGAAGGTGATGCCCTTTAGCCCCTCCCCTGGGCACAGGCCTGGGGGCACTCAGCGCTGGGGAGGGGACAGTCTCTGCCACGGGTGTCGCTGTCAGGGACAGAGATTCCCTCCGGCCTGGGCTGGGACCGGGCAGATGATCAGGGGAGCCGCGTTTTCATCCCCAGCACTGACACCAGGACAGAAATAAGGGCGAAGCGTCCCGGAGAAGGTGCCAGTGAAAGTGCAGAGCTGGGACCTGTCAGTGACATTGTAAAATGAGACCTCGCCCGCCTCATAGTCCAGGAAAATCCCCACCCGCTTGGGCCTGACGCTCACGGGGAGGCGGGTTGGGGGAGCGGTGCAGGCCTCGTATTTCCCTTCTCTCAGCAACAGGTCCCAGTATCCATTCCCAGGTGAGAGAGTGACATCCCCCTTCCTGTTCACAGATTCCCTACAAACCCCCAGAGCCCAGTCAGGCTTGTCTCCCACCTGCACCTCCCAGTAACGCCTCCCGCCCAGGAACCCCTCAGCGCCCAGCACACAGACACAAGGATCAAATCTCTCAGGATTGTTGGGCAGATCCTGGCGTGTGTCTCCGAGTCTCACACGTTTCCGATCCTCAGACAGGACGAGTTTGGGATGAGCCGTGTCTGGATCCAGAGTCACGTCCACTGGGGAGAGAGTGACAGAGTCAAGGCCGGGGCATGGGCTGGTCACGGGGATCAAAGGGAAATTAACCTGCATCCCTGTTAATCGCTGGGGGGTGGGGGGTTTGTTGCCCGTTATGGGGAGTCAGGGCCCCTCTGCCCATGGGAGCAAACTTGAGGGGAAGGAGAGCAGGAGCGGGGGAGGGGGTGGGGTGGGAAGGTGTCTGGGGAGGGCAGGGGAGGGCAGCCCTGGGACAGGGGAGGGGACAGGCTGATGCTGGGAAAGGCAGAGAAGGGCAGAGGGGAGGGGCAGGCAGAAGGGCAGTGGGGGAAGGAAAGGGAGAGGGCGCCCGGAGGACAGAGGGGGTGCAGTGAGGGGCAGGTCCCAGGGGCACAGGGAAGTAAGGGAAGGGAGGGCACCAGAGGGCAGAGAGGGGTGAAGGGAGGGGCAGGTTCCAGGGGGCGCAGGGAAGCAAGAGAGGGGCAGGGCACCAGGCGGCAGAGGGGTGCGAGGCAATGGGGGGCTCCAAGGGGCAGGTGAATGAGGATAAGGGTGGGCTCTAGGGAGCAGAGGGGAGTGAAGAGGGGTCAGGTACCAAGTGTGGGGGGAGGGGTGGGGCAGGCACCAGGAGCAGGTGGGAGGGAACGGGCAGGCACCAGGGGCAGAGAATGAGACATGAGCCGGGGACAGCGGGGGTGTCTAGGGCAGGGGTGATAACCGGAGGGTAGAGGGAGGGCTGGGGCAGGTGCCAGGGGGCAGAGTGGAGTGATGGGAGGGGTGGGTGCCAGGGGAAGAGGAGCCCCAGGGTGCTCCCCGGGCAGCTGCAGCAGGAGAGAGCTGGGGGCACAGCAGGGCTTGCAAATGGTGCCAGAGGGGCTGAGCGCAGGGGCTCTCCTGGGACAGCAGGAAGGCAAGTGTCTGGAGCGTCCCCGGTTTGTGTCTCCACCTGGGGCCTCTCAGCGCCAGCCCCCCGCAAAGGCCAGGCACAAGCCAAGCTCCGGGCGCCTTTGATGAGAGGGTCTCGAGACTCCTCCCCCGGAAACCTCCACCTACCACTTGTGCCTCTTGGGGGAGGAAACCGAACAGG
>NW_027131019.1:0-1951 GCF_026122565.2 Emydura macquarii macquarii
GGATGTGTTTTTTGTGAGAGAAACAGCTGTGATAATAACCAAGATTGCCAATAAGGAGGAATTGCTGATTGATAGAGTTGGAAAGAAGCAGAATAGAAAGGAATAAAAATGTGTGACCCAACCATGCTCAGTGCACAGCCAACTGATAACACCAAGGTCAGGGCAGGCTGCAAAAGGAGAGCAGATTCTCCGGCACGCTGGTGGGTGACACTGAAGCCCCGCTTCCCAACCAGCCACAAACTGCTTCTGATTTCCCCACACTGGATATCAAGAAGCCAGTCCACAAATACACACAGCCCCTTTACTGCATTCCAGCCCTGGCCCCAAATCAGCACTAGGTCCAGCAAAGAGACCAGTTATTTAAACTCTCTGCTCTACTAAAAAGGTTCCCTCTCTGACCCCAAAGGGTCAGCCACAGCACCAGAGCAATATAAGTTTGGATCTTACCTAAAATACCACGCTGCCAGCCAACTTTAGTAACTAAACTAAAGGTTTATTGTAAAAAGAAAGAAATAAACCATGAGAGAAATGTTAAAGGGTTAAAGTAAATCACAGATATACAAATCATTAAAAGTCCATTTACATCAGGTTTCTGGAAGAAATGTGGATTTGCAGGCTTGTGTAGTTCCCTCTGGTTCACATCCAGTACCTGGATGGGTCTAAGTCCTTCGGTTCAGTTGCAAGATGAATAGATCCAGAGGTAGGTGTGTGTCTGCAGCTGGACAGGATCATAGACAAAATGGTTTCTCTGGCTTGATCTTATAAACTCTCTGTCTTTTGTGAAATTTACAGGAGCTAAAATGGAGTCCAGAGTCACATGGGCCAATCCTGGTGACTCTTCAAGTGTGCCTGGGGTCCAGTCACGTCAGCAGGTTCTGGTGACTCAGTGGTGATGCTGGCTTCTCTCTCTAGGCCCCTTGCACCTGGGAATGCCTTAATGGGCCATTACGTTGGCCATTGTTCTGCAGCCTTCCTAGCTGGGGTGTTGCCCAGGCAGCACAATTAGAACCACAGATATCTCAAATACATCTATAATTTCCATTTCACATATTACACATGCACATAAGTATTATTATCTTACTTAGCACATTATAACCTTCCTAACAGTACCTGACATGGCCTATCCCACATGGAGTATTATGATTCTGCCATGCTGATGTCACACAATATACTAACTGCCCCCCCTCTCAAGCCAGCCCGCATGACAAAATGTATTAAACTTTTTCAAGCCTGATTCTTCATTGCATCGCACCCTATGTTGTCACTTACAGATCTGCAAAGTGGGTTCAAATTCTATGTCAGTTGCAACCAGGTCGGAATGATATCCACTCTGCACTCAAGATCCATTTTCAATTCTGCACTCATTCCCAGGATGAGTTCCAGTGGATCTGTGTCTCTTATAAATGTTTGAAAAGTGCAGAACTTCCAACAGCTCCCGTAGACGTCAATGAGAACAGCTGGCTCTCTCCACTTGAAGATCAGGCCTCTTGTTTTAAGATACTAGTCTGGGACTTGGGAGACCCGGGTTCAAGTCCAAGCTCTGCAACACACTCCCTGTATGACCTTGGGTAAGTCCCTTAGTCCCAGATCCTCAAAGGTATTTAGGCTCTGAACTTCCATTGATTTAACGTCACCCATTGATTTCAATGGAAGTTGTGACCCAAATACTTCTGAGGATCTGGGCCTCAGTCTCTCTGTGCCTCAGTTCCCCACCTGTATAACAGAGATACCAGCACGTCCCTGCCCCACAGAGGTGCATTTATCCTGACCACATTACAGATGGTGCTCAGATACTCTGCTGCTTCACTTTAGGCACCTGCTTTTTTCAAAATCGTGGCCATTCTTTGTAACACACACAAGGCTTCCACTTCTGACTTTGATGAGAGTGCTTCTGTCCCTACAGAGTACAGGCCACCCTCGGGGTAGAGAAATGGGCTTTTATTTTAAAACA
>NW_027131020.1:0-1990 GCF_026122565.2 Emydura macquarii macquarii
TGTACTAATGGCTGACAGTGCAGCAATGACCTCTATATCTCAAGGTGCTGGTACAGCGTATTTATGCAAATTTTCTGTTTCTGAGGGGCGGGTGGCAGGGGGCAGGCGGGTGATGCCCTTATACCCTCCCCTGGGCACGGGGCAGCTCAGCGCTGGGAGGGGACAGTCTCTGTCAGGGTCAGAGATTCCCTCCGGCCTGGGCTGGGACCGGGCAGATGATCAGGGGAGCCGCGTTTTCACCCCCAGCATTGAGACCAGGATGGAAATAAGGGCGAAGAGTCCCAGAGAAGGTGCCAGTTAAAGTAAAAGTGAAGAGCTGGGACCTGTCAGTGACATTGTAAAATGAGACCTTGCCTGCCTCATAGTCCAGGAAAATCCCCACCCGGCTGGGCCTGACGGTCACAGGGAGAGGAGGCAAGAGGGCGCTGCGGGCATAGTATCTCCCATCCTTCAGCCACATGGCCCAGTATCCATTTCCAGGTGTGACTGTGACCTCCCCCTTCCTGCACACAGTTTCCCTACAAATCCCCAGAACCCAGTGAGTCTTGTCTCCCACCTCCACCTCCCAGTAATGCCTCCCGCCCAGGAACCCCTCAGCACCCAGCACACAGACACAGGTATCAAATCTCTCAGGCTTGTCGGGCAGATCCTGGCGTGTGTCTCTGAGTTTCACTTGTTTCCGATCCTCAGACAGGTCGAGTTTGGGATTTGCTGTGTCTGGATCCAGAGTCACGTCCACTGGGGAGAGAGTCACAGAGTCAGGGCCGGGGCAGGGACTGGTCACGGGGATCAAAGGGAAATTAACCTGCGTCCTCGTTAATGTCTGGGGGGGGGGTTGTTGCCCGTTCAGGGGAGTCAGGGCCCCTCTGCCCCTGGGAGCGAACTTGAGGGGAAGGAGAGCAGGAGCGGGGGAGGGGTAGGGTAGGAAGGTGTCAGCGGGGCAGAACAGGCGGGAGGGAACGGGCAGGCACCAGGGGTACAGAGTGAGGCAGGAGCCGGGAGGCAGCGGGGGTGTCTAGGGCAGGGGTGATCACTGGAGGGCAGAGCGAGGGCTGGGGCAGGTGACAGGGGGCAGAGTGAGGTGATGGGAGGGGCGGGTGTCAGGGGGCTAAGGGGGAAGAGGAGCCCCAGGAGGCAGAGGGGGAGTGGAAAGGGGGCTGGCCCCAGAGGACTAGAGGGAGCGGGGGAAGGGGCAGTCCCCAGTGGCAGAGGGATCACCAGGGGAGCGGGGGGCACCAGGTGAGCCAAGAATGGGTCGGGGGAAGGTGCAGATGACAAGGGGACAAAGGGGGGCACCAGGAGGGCTGAGGGGGGATAGTGGAGGGGTGGATGCAAAGAGGGCACAGAGGGGAGGGGCAGGTGTCAGGGGAGAATGAGGGGTGAGGGAGCAGGTAAGCACAAGGGGGAAGAGAGAGGGGTGTAGGGAAGGGTGGGCCTGGGGGGGCAGAAAGGGGCAAAGGGAGGATAAGGGGTGGGAAGGTGGGCACCAGGGGGCCCAAATAAGGGTGAGGGATGGGGCTTGCAGCAGGGAGGGAGATGGGGGTGAGGGTAGAGAAGGGCTCCAGAGGAGGAGCAAAGGGAGGGGCTGGCCCCAGGGGACTAGAGGGAGGGAGGGGTGCAGGAACCAGGGAGGCAGAGGGGGGCGAGGGGACAGGCAGGGGTTTGGGGGGGAGAAGGAAGTAGCTTGTGGTGGGGGATGGAGAAGAGTTGGGGGCCAGGGTGGGAGAAGAAAGAGGCAGGTACTGGGGGTACAGTGGTGGGGCGTGGGGATGGGGCAGGGACCAGGTTCTAGAAGAGGAAAGGGGGAGGGGCAGGCATCATGGAGTCAAGGGGGGCAAAGGAAGGGGCGGTTGCCAGAAGGGTGGGGGGAAGGGACAGGTGTCAGGGGGGCAGAAGGTGGTAAAGGGAGGGGCAGGCAAAAGGAGGGAAGGGCAGAGGGGAGGGTGGGCGCCAGGTGCAGCGGGGATGGGGAAAAGAGGGGTGGGGGAAG
>NW_027131021.1:0-2020 GCF_026122565.2 Emydura macquarii macquarii
GCATGAGGTGCTGCAGGTGAGACCGTGTCAGACGCGCCCAGAGCCCAGTGCAGGGAGGGGACGGCCCCTGAGTCACTTGGTGCTCACAGGGTAACTCAGTGCAGAGAGCGCGGCCTGGGGAGTCTGCAGGCTCAGAGGCCTGGAGTCTTCAGAGAGACAGGAGTTTAGGCTGCCAGGGAGGCTGGTGAGAAAGGCCTGTCCCGCCCAGGGCTGAAGCTCAGGGGCCCAGCCGTCCCTGCAGAGCAGTTGGTGGGAAAGAGGCTCTGCTCGCACTAGCTCAGCCCTTTAGTGCCTCCACCCCACTGGGTTTCAGCCTGTGGGGCTGTGGCTGTGGGAGCAGAGTGACCCGTCTAGAGCTCGGGGCTGGGCTGGGCCGTGGGCACTGACTCTCTGCTCGGTCTCTCATTCCCCTCTAGGGTGTCAGAAGTGCCATGAGCAGGTACGTCCAGGCTCATCTGCCCCTCATGCCCCGTCGTGCTGGGAAGAGGCTCTGTCTCAGAGGGGTGCAGGCACTTTCTGGGCAAAAGAGGTCATTGGGAGGGGCCCTGGCTCCCACCAGCTCCTTCTGGCTTAGGACTGAGGAGGGGAGAGAAATAAACACACTTGTGTCTCTGCAGCAGCGAGAAGGTGACGTCTCCACATCCGGTGCCCAAATCCCCTGAGCTGGAAAAGAGAATCCGGGATTTCCCTCGAGAGAACAATCTCCAGGGGGCTGTGATGGGATTCCTGGGTAAGGGACGCTCCGAGGGTTTCTCTCTTACAGTGTCCGGGCAGGGACAGGTGGGGGACTCCCACGGGGAAGCTGCGGAGCTGAGACTGCAGGAGGGAGGCCCCGTTGGTTGCTGCTGTTGTCATCCCTGAGTGTTCATACCGAGCGGCAGACTATTCGCAGTCACTGCCGCTCTGGCCTGGCCAGCTGAGCTCAGGGGCTGACTCTCCTGCAGCTGCTGCTGTTTCAGAATTTCTGGGTATTTCTCAGGCTCCGATTTGCTGCTCACGGCTCTAGCTCTGCAGTTCAGCCAGCTGAGGTTGAACATGGAGCTGCCACGAGGATCCACAGGGCGAGAATCTGGTCTGTGGGTCCGTGGGCAATTGCTGCACCCACAGCCGCAGCCAGCACTGCTGGTGGGGCAGCCATTGATGGGCTGTGAGCTTGTGGGGCCAAGCACCCCTGGATGCCCTGGGTCCTGCCCAGAGGCCCTGGATGGCAGGGCCACCCACCTTGGCCCAGGCAAGCTGTTTAAGGCCTGGGAAACTCCTGGAGGCTGCCTTGGTACAAATGTAATTCCCTGACCTGCTGCTGGGTTAGACCCTCCCTTGTTCTTGCTTCTTACCTTGTCCCAGCCCTGTCCCAGCCTTGCTTTCTGCCTTGGACCCAGCCCTGCTCCTGCCTTCCTTGACCCAGATAACCTAGTCCTAACTCTCAGCTCCCATTCCTGGCTCTGGTTTGACCCTCTGCTCTGGCCTCTGGCTCTGGCCCTTGGTTCCATTTCTCAGCACCTGACACCTGCTCCTGATCGCTGTGCTTGGCTGCCCGTGTCCTGGCTCCTGACAGCCACGCTGCTGGGCTGTGATTGTCTCTGTTTGGAGGGAGGGGAGCAGGGGGGTTGGTGGATTTCTGAGCTCCAGGGGAAGCTGTTCTGAGCAGAAAGGCAGATTTCCCATAAAGACATCGATGGCTGAGAACAGGAGCTTGGCGTGAAAGTGCCTTCCCTGCAACCATCCCTGCGCCGAGCGCCCTCCTGCTGGGAAACAGAGTCTCCTCCAATGTGCCCTACGTGGGCAGAGGGACAAGCGGGATATTTCTTGGGAACGTTGGTAGCTGGTCAGCGTGAGACACGTTATCACAGACAGACTCAGGCCAGGTTTGTCAGCTCCCTGGTCAGGTGATCGCTGATTTTAGCAGTTACACGTACCCAGTTAAAGCAGCCCGCACTTTCCCAGTCCGTAGGGCTCCAGGAAAGGTACTACATTTACCCAATTCACACTCTAGGGCTCAGGGTCACCCTTTCCCAATCCA
>NW_027131022.1:0-2004 GCF_026122565.2 Emydura macquarii macquarii
TCATGGGATTTGATGAGAACATGGGTTTTACTGTGATATGTTGCTATCCAGCCTGTACTCTGTCTCTTGTGCTGTCTATTACCATGTAAATCAGGAATTGCTCAGCTGTGCTCTGTGGAGAAGTGGCTGAACACGTGGTGCTGATTCTGCTCTTTGTTTCCAGAGATACTGAGTTTATTCAGATTGTTGGCTAATGATATATGAAATATGTTGTTCACCTTTCTTCTGCCTATCAGTAATTGCTGTGGTGTGCACGGGAGTGTTCATGGGATGGGACCGGCGCCAAGACAGTCTCTGGGCATTTGTCTACACTGGGATGCAGGTGTCTCTCTCTCATTGTACAATCTGTATGTAAACAATGAGTGATGGTTTCACCTGAATGTAACTGGAGGATTGGGCCAAAAGAAATCTAATGAGGTTCAACAAAGATAAGTGCAGAGTCCTCCACTTAGGAAGGAAGAATCCCATGCACAGCTATAGACTGGGGACCGACGAGCTGGGTAGCAGCTCTGCAGAAAAGGACCTGTGGGTAACGGTGGATAAAAAGCTGGATATGAGTCAGCAGTGTGCCCTGGTTGGCAAGAAGGCCAATGGCATATTGGGCTGCATTAGGAGGGGCATTAGCAGGTCACGGGAAGTGATTATTCCCCTCTATTCGGCATTGGTGAGGCCGCATTTAGAATATTGTGTCCAGTTTTGGGCCCCCAATACAAAAAAGGATGTGGACAAGTTGGAGAGAGTCCAGCGGAGGGCAACAAAAAATGATTAGGGGGCTGGAGCACAGGACTTATGAGGAGAGGCTGAGGGAACTGGGCTTGTTTAGTCTGCAAAAGAGAAGAGTGAGGGGGATTTGATAGCAGCCTTTAACTACCTGAAAGGGGGTTCTAGGGAGGATGGGGCTAGGCTGTTCTCGGTGGTGGCAGATGACAGAACAAGGAGCAATGGTCTCAAGTTGCAGGGAGGGAGGTCTAGGTTGGACATTAGGAAAAAGTTTTTTACTAGGAGGGTGGTGAAGCACTGGAATGGGTTACCTAGGGAGGTGGTGGAATCTCCATCCTTAGAGGTTTTTAAGCTGCGGCTTGACAAAGCCCTGGTTGGGATGATATAGCAGAGGTTAGTCCTGCTTTGAGCAGGGGGTTGGACTAGATGACCTCCTGAGGTCCCTTCCAACTCTAATATTCTATGATTCTATGATTCTATGATTCTATGAAAAAGAAATCTGTGGGTTGGAGGGTGTTGGGGAGATTATGAGTCATCTTGATTAGCTACACTGAGGTGAAAGCATCACTTGCCTCATCTCCACTAGGACTGTACAATGGGATCTCGGCCTCAGGTTTGCTTTCACACTGAAAAAGTTTAAAAAAACCTTTCACCTAGGATGGACATGCGCTAAATGATGGGATGTAAAGGGAAAGACTCGTTGCCAGGGCTGTGACTTAGTCCTCTGTAAGCTTCTAATTTTAATGACTGGGTGTAGGATCCATAAAGGGACTTGTGCGTTGCAATACTGAGCTTCACTGTAATTAACTTTTAGGTTCCTAGAACATCACAAGAACAACCCTGCGACCCACAAATCCTGACGTAGGCACCTAGTCTCCCTGTACGATGAACAGAGACAGGCAGGTGCCTTAAAACGCAAGACACAAGAACCAGCATGCTGGCTGGGGAGCCATCTAAACTAGTCACTGGGAGATGCACACAACAGGGTGTGTCCTAAACCCCGCCCCTCTCAACGATAGGCACCTAAGGCAATGTTTACCTACAGGTTGTGTTGGTATAATTTATGTTGCTCAGGGGTGTGAATAGTTCCTCTCCCGCAGAGCAACATAAGTTACACCCACAGAAGCGTTGTTGTGGGTAGCGCTATGGCGGCGGGAGAGCAGCTCCTGCTGATGTAGCTGCTGCTGTTCGTGGAGGTGGTTTTATTATGCCAACGAGAGGGACATGCCCTAAATCTGGGTTGGGGATCGAGCGCCTACTCTGCATGTCAATCCACCGCTGGAA
>NW_027131023.1:0-2019 GCF_026122565.2 Emydura macquarii macquarii
TTCACTCTCCACAGAAGCGTCCATAGTGATGATTGGCACATCATGGGAGTCTATGGGGGTTCTAAGTATCAGCCATGAGGGGGGTGTCAGGAAATGACCCATACAGAAGAGGGTCGAGTAACCCCTCTACGAACTCGTCTCTGTGCCCTCTCTCCATTGAACACACTTTCACCCTCCACAGAAGCTTCCAGAGTGCCGACTGACACATCATGGGAATGTATAGGGGTTCTAATGTCAGCCCTGAGGGTGGGCGTCAGGAAATGACCCATCCAGAAGTTGGACAAGTAACCCCTCTACGAACTCGTTTCTGTGCCCTCGCTCCATTGAACACACTTTCTCCCTCCACAGAAGCTTCCAGAGTGATGATTGGCAAATCATGGGAGTCTATGGGGGTTCTAAGTGTCAGCCCTGAGAGGGAGGTCAGGATATGACCAATGCAGAAGTGGGTCGAGTAACCCCTTTAGGAACTCGTCTCTGTGCCCTCTCTCCATTGAACACACTTTCACCCTCCACAGAGGCTTCCAGAGTGCCGACTGACACATCATAGGAGACTATGGGGCTTCTAAGTGTCAGCCCTGAGGAGGGGGTTAGGAAATGACCTATCCAGAAGTGGGTTGAGTAACCCCTCTACGAACTCGTCTCTGTGCCCTCTCCGCATTGAACACACTTTTACCCTCCACAGAAACTTCGGGACTGCCGTCTTACACATCATGAGAGTCTATGGCGGTTCTTCGTGTCAGCCCTGAGGGGGGTCAGGAAAGGACCAATCCAGAAGTGGGTCGAGTAACACCTCTACGAACTCGACTCTGTGCCCTCTCTCCATTGAACACACTTTCACGCTCCACAGCACGTTCCAGAGTGCCGACTGACACATCATGGGAGTCTATGGGGGTTCTAAGTGTCAGCCCTAACGGGGGGGGTCAGGAAATGACCGATCCAGAAGTGGGTCGAGTAACCTCTTTACGAACTCGTCTCTGTGCCCTCTCTCCATTGAAAACACTTTCACCCTGCACAGAAGTTTCCAGACGGCCGACTGACACATCATGGGAGTCTAAGGGGGTTCTTCGTGTCAGCCCTGAGGGGCGGGTCAGGAAAGGACCAATCCAGAAGTGGGTCGAGTAACCCCTCTGCAAACTCGACTCTGTGCCCTTTCTCCATTGAACACACTTTCACCCTCCACAGCACCTTCCAGAGTGCCGACTGACACATCATGGGAGTCTATGGGGGTTCTAAGTGTCAGCCCTGAGGGGGTCAGGAAATGACCCATCCAGAAGTAGTTCGAGTAACCACTCTACGAACTCGTTTCTGTGCCCTCTCTCCATTAGAAGACACTTTAACACTCACGTTTCTGTGCCCTCTCTCATACAGAAATAGGTGAAGACACTGTGTGCCCTCTCTCCATTGAACACACTTTCACTGCACAGCTTCCAGAGTGCCGACTGACACAACATGGGAATGTATGGGCGTTCTAAGTGTCAGCCCTGAGGGTGGACGTCAGGAAATGACCCATATACAAGTTGGACAAGTAAACCCTCTAGGTACTCGTCTCCCTGTGCCCTCGCTCCATTGAACACACTTTCACCCTCCACAGAGGCTTCCAGAGTACCGACTGACACATCAGTGGAGTCTATGGGTGTTCTTAGTGATACCCCAAGAGGCGTCAGGAAATGACCCATCCAGAAATGGGTCGAGTAACCCCTCTACGAACTCGTCTCTATGCCCTCTCTCCATTGAATACCCTTTCACCCTCCACAGAAGCTTCCAGAGTGTCGACTGACAAATCATGGGAGTCTATGGGGGTTCTAAGTGTCAGCCCTGAGGGGGGGACAGGAAATGACCCATCCAGAAGTGGGTCGAGTAACCACTCTACGAATTCGTCTCTGTGCCCTCTCTCCATTGAACACACTTTCACCCTCCGCAGAATCTTCCAGATGCCGACTGACACATCATGGGAGTCTATGGGGGTTCTAAGTGTCAGCCCTGAGGGGGGGGTCAGGAAATGACCCATCCAGAAGTGGG
>NW_027131024.1:0-20426 GCF_026122565.2 Emydura macquarii macquarii
ACACTTTCAGCTTTTGTTATGAAAGCCAATATGGCAAAAACAACGAGGGTTCCGCGGAACTCTAAAGACTTTAGTCTTTAGAGTGCCGCGGAACCCTCGTTGCCGAAAACAATGTAGATGCTTCTACACTTTCAGCTTTTGTTATCAAAGCCAATATGGCAAAAACAACGAGGGTTCCGCGGAACTCTAAAGACTTTAGTCTTTAGAGTGCCGCGGAACCTCGTTGCCGAAAACAATGTAGATGCTTCTACACTTTCAGCTTTTGTTATCAAAGCCAATATGGCAAAAACAACGAGGGTTCCGCGGAACTCTAAAGACTTTAGTCTTTAGAGTGCCGCGGAACCCTCGTTGCCGAGAACAATGTAGATGCTTCTACACTTTGAGCTTTTATTATCAAAGTCAACATTGCAAAATCAACGAGGGTTCTGCGGCCCTTTAGTCTTTAGAGCGCCGCATACCATCGTTGCTGAAAACAATGTAGATGCTTCTACACTTTGAGCTTTTGTTATCCAAGCCAATATGACAAAAACAATGAGGGTTCTGCGGCAATTTAGTCTTCAGAGTGCCGCAGACACCTCGTAGCCGAAAACAATGTAGATGCTTCTACACTTTGAGCTTTTGTTATCAAAGCCAATAAGGCAAAAACAACGAGGGTTCCGCGGCACTCTAAAGACTAAAGCCGAAAACAATTTAGATGCTTCTACACTTTGAGCTTTTGTTATCAAAACCAATGTGGCATCAAAGCCAATATGGCAAAAACAACGGGGTTCCGCGGCACTCTAAAGACTTTAGTCTTTAGAGTGCCGCGTAACCCTCGTTGCCGAAAACAATGTAGATGCTTGTACACTTTGAGCTTTTGTTATCAAAGCCAATGTGGCATCAAAGCCAGTATGGCAAAAACAACGAGGGTTCCGCGGCACTCTAAAGACTTTAGTCTTTAGAGTGCCGCGGAGCCCTCGTTGCCGAAAACAATGTAGATGCTTCTACACTTTGAGCTTTTGTTATCAAAGCCAATATGGAAAAAACAACGAGGGTTCAGCGGCACTCTAGTCTTCAGAGTGCCGCGGAACCCTCGTAGCCGAAAACAATGTAGATGCTTCTACACTTTGAGCTTTTGTTTTCAAAGCCAATATGGCAAAAACAACGAGGGTTCCGCGGTACTCTAAAGACTTTAGTCTTTAGAGTGCCGCGGAACCCTAGTTGCCGAAAACAATGTAGATGCTTCTACATTTTGAGCTTTTATTATCAAAGCCAATGTGGCATCAAAGCCAATATGGCAAAAACAACGAGGGTTCCGCGACACTCTAAAGACTTTATTGTTTAGAGTGCCGCGGAACCCTCGTTGCCAAGAACAATGTAGATGCTTCTACACTTTGAGATTTTGTTATCCAAGCCAATATGGCAAAAACAATGAGGGTTCTGCGGCAATTTAGTCTTTAGAGTGCCGCGGAACTCTCGTTGCCGAAAACAATGGAGATACTTCTACACTTTGAGCTTTTGTTATCAAAGCCCATGTGGCATCAAAGCCAGTATGGCAAAAACAACGAGGGTTCCGCGACACTATAAAGACTTTAGTCTTTAGAGTGCCGCGGAACCCTCATTGCCGAGAACAATGTAGATGCTTCTACACTTTGAGTTTTTGGTATCAAAGCCAATATGGCAAAAACAACGAGGTTTCCGCGAAACTCTAAAGACTAAAGCCGAAAACAATTTAGATGCTTCTACACTTTGAGCTTTTGTTATCGAAACCAATGTGGCATCAAAGCCAATATGGCAAAAACAACGGGGTTCCGCGGCACTCTAAAGACTTTAGTTTTTACAGTGCCGCGGAACCCTCGTTGCCGAGAACAATGTAGATGCTTCTACACTTTGAGCTTTTGTTATCAAAGCCAATATGGCAAAAACAACGAGGGTTCCGCGGCACTCTAAAGACTTTATTCTTTAGAGTGCCACGGAACCATCGTTGCCGAGAACAATGTAGATGCTTCTACACTTTGAGCTTTTGTTATCAAAGCCAATGTGGCATCAAAGCCAATATGGCAATAACAACGAACCCTCGTTGCCGAGAACAATGTAGATGCTTTTACACTTTGAGCTTTTTTTATCAAAGCCAATATGGGAAAAACAACGAGGGTTCCGCGGCACTCTAAAGACTTTAGTCTTTAGAGTGCCAGAAACCCTCGTTGCGGAAAACAATGTAGATGCTTCTACATTTTGAGCTTTTGTTATCAAAGCCAATGTGGCATAAAAGCCAATATGGCAAAAACAACGAGGGTTCCGCGGCACTCTAAAAACTTTAGTCTTTAGATTGCGGCGGAACCCTCGTTGCCGAAAACAATGTAGATGCTTCTACACTTTGAGCTTTTGTTTTCAAAGCCAATATGGCAAAAACAACGAGGGTTCCGTGGCACTGTAAAGACTTTATTGTTTAGAGTGCCGCGGAACCCTCGTTGCCGAAAACAATGTAGATACTTCTACACTTTGAGCTTTTGTTATGAAAGCCAATATGGCAAAAACAACGAGGGTTCCGCGGCACTCTAAAGACTAAAGCCGAAAACAATTTAGATGCTTCTACACTTTGAGCTTTTGTTATCAAAGCCAATATGGCAAAAACAAAGAGGGTTCCGCGGCACTCTAAAGACTTTATTCTTTAGAGTGCCGCGTAACCCTCGTTGCCGAGAACAATGTAGATGCTTCTACACTTTGAGCTTTTGTTATCAAAGCCAATATGGCAAAAAAAACGAGGGTTCCGCGGCACTCTAAAGACTAATGCCGAAAACAATTTAGATGCTTCTACACTTTGAGCTTTTGTTATCAAAGCCAATATGGCAAAAACAACGAGAGTTCCGCGGCACTCTAAAGACTTTATTCTTTAGAGAGCCGCGTAACCCTCGTTGCCGAGAACAATGTAGATGCTTCTACACTTTGAGCTTTTGTTATCAAACCCAATATGGCAAAAACAACGAGTGTTCCGCGGCACTATAAAGACTATAATCTTTAGAGTGCCGCGGAATCCTCGTTGCCGAAAACAATGTAGATGCTTCTACACTTTGAGCTTTTGTTATCAAAGCCAATGTGGCATCAAAGCAAGTATGGCAAAAACAACGAGGGTTCCGCGGCACTCTAAAGACTTTAGTCTTTACAGTGCCGCGGAACCCTCATTGCCGAGAACAATGTAGATGCTTCTACAGTTTGAGCTTTTATTATCAAAGCCAATATGGCAAAAACAACGAGGGTTCCGCGGCACTCTAATGACTAAAGTCTTTAGAGTGCCGCGGATCCCTCGTTCCTGAAAACAATGTAGATGCTTCTACACTTTGAGCTTTTGTTATCAAAGTCAACATGGCAAAATCAACGAGGGTTCTGCGGCACTTTAGTCTTTAGAGTGCCGCAGACACCTCGTAGCCGAAACAATGTAGATGCTTCTACACTTTGAGCTTTTGTTATCAAAGCCATTATGGCAAAAACAACGAGGGTTCCATTGCACTCTAAAGACTTTAGTCTTTAGAGTGCCACGGAACACTCGCGTTGCCGAAAACAATGTAGATGCTTCTACACTTTGAGCTTTTGTTATCAAAGCCATTATGGCAAAAACAACGAGGGTTCCATTGCACTCTAAAGACTTTAGTCTTTAGAGTGCCACGGAACACTCGTTGCCGAAAACAATGTAGATGCTTCTACACTTTGAGCTTTTGTTATCAAAGCCAATTTGGCAAAAACAACGAGGGTTCCGTGGCACTCTAAAGACTTTAGTCTTTAGAATGCCACAAACCCTCGTTGCGGAAAACAATGTAGATGCTTCTAGACTTTGAGCTTTTGTTATCAAAGCCAATATGGCAAAAACAACGAGGGTTCCGCGGCACTCTAAAGACTAAAGCCGAAAACAATTTAGATGCTTCTACAGTTTGAGCTTTTGTTATCAAAACCAATGTGGCATCAAAGCCAATATGGCAAATACAACGAGGGTTCCGCGGCACTCTAAAGAGTCTTTAAAGTGCCGCGTAACCCTCGTTGCCGAAAACAATGTAGATGCTTGTACACTTTGAGCTTTTGTTATCAAAGCCAACGTGGCATCAAAGCCAGTATGGCAAAAACAACGAGGGTTCCGCGGCACTCTAAAGACTTTAGTCTTTAGAGTGTCGTGGAACCCTCGTTGCCGAAAACAATGTAGATGCTTCTACATTTTGAGCTTTTGTTATCAAAGCCAATATGGCAAAAACAATGAGGATTCTGCGGCAATTTAGTCTTCAGAGTGCCGCAGACAACTCGTAGCCGAAAACAATGTAGATGCTTCTACACTTTTAGCTTTTGTTATCAAAGCCAATATGGCAAAAACAACGAGGGTTCCATTGCACTCTAAAGACTTTAGTCTTTAGAGTGCCACGGAACACTCGTTGCCGAAAACAATGTAGATGCTTCTACACTTTGAGCTTTTGTTATCAAAGCCAATATGGAAAAACAATGAGGGTTCCGCGGCACTCTAAAGACTTTAGTCTTTAGAGTGCCACAAACCCTCGTTGCAGAAAACAATGTAGATGCTTCTACACTTTGAGCTTTTGTTATGAAAGCCAATATGGCAAAAACAACGAGGGTTCCTCGGCACTCTAAAGACTAAAGCCGAAAACAATTTAGATGCTTCTACACTTTGAGCTTTTGTTATCAAAGCCAATATGGCAAAAACAAAGAGGGTTCCGCGGCACTCTAAAGACTTTAGTCTTTAGAGTGCCGCGTAACCCTCGTTGCCGAGAACAATGTAGATGCTTCTACACTTTGAGCTTTTGTTATCAAAGCCAATATGGCAAAAAAAACGAGGGTTCCGCGGCACTCTAAAGACTAAAGCCGAAAACAATTTAGATGCTTCTAAACTTTGAGCTTTTGTTATCAAAGCCAATATGGCAAAAAAAACGAGGGTTCCGCGGCACTCTAAAGACTTTAGTCTTTACAGTGCCGCGGAACCCTCGTTGCCGAAAACAATGTAGATGCTTCTACACTTTGAGCTTTTGTTTTCAAAGCCAATGTGGCATCAAAGCCAATATGGCAAAAACAACGAACCCTCGTTGCCGAGAACAATGTAGATGCTTCTACACTTTGAGCTTTTGTTATCAAAGCCAATATGGCAAAAACAACGAGGGTTCCGCGGCACTCTAAAGACTAAAGTCTTTAGAGAGCCGCGGATCCCTCGTTGCCGAAAACAATGTAGATGCTTCTACACTTTGAGCTTTTGTTATCAAAGCCAATATGGCAAAAACAACGAGGGTTCCGCGGCACTCTAAAGACTTTATTGTTTATAGTGCCGCGGAACCCTTGTTGCCGAGAACAATGTAGATGTTTCTACACTTTGAGCTTTTGTTATCAAAGCCAATATGGCAAAAACAACGAGGGTTCCGCGGTACTCTAAAGACTTTAGTCTTTAGAGTGCCGCGGAAACCTCGTAGCCGAAAACAATGTAGATGCTACTAAACTTTTATCTTTTTTTATAAAAGCCAATATGGCAAAAACAACGAGGGTTCCGCGGCACTCTAAAGACTTTAGTCTTTAGAGTGCCACAAACCCTCGTTGCCGAAAACAATGTAGATGCTTCTACACTTTGAGCTTTTGTTATCAAAGCCAATATGGCAAAAACAACGAGGGTTCCGCGGCACTCTAAAGACTTTATTGTTTAGAGTGCCGCGGAATGCTTCTCGTTGCGAGGGTTCCGCGGCACTCTAAAGACTTTAAACAATGTAGATGCTTCTACACTTTGAGCTTTTGTTATCAAAGCCAATATGGCAAAAACAACGAGGTTTCAGCGGCACTCTAAAGACTTTATTGTTTATAGTGCCGAATGCTTGTACACTTTGAGCTTTTGTTATCAAAGCCAATGTGGCATCCAGTATGGCAAAAACAATGTAGATGCTTCTACAGTTTGAGCTTTTGTTATCAAAACCAATGTGGCATCAAAGCCAATATGGCAAAAACAACGAGGGTTCCGCGGCACTCTAAAGAGTCTTTACAGTGCCGCGGAACCCTCGTTGCCGAAAACAATGTAGATGCTTCTACATTTTGAGCTTTTGTTATCAAAGCCAATATGGCAAAAACAACGAGGGTTCCGCGGCACTGTAAAGACTTTATTGTTTAGAGTGCCGCGGAACCCTCGTTGCCGAGAACAATGTAGATGCTTCTACACTTTGAGCTTTTGTTATCCAAGCCAATATGGCAAAAACAATGAGGGTTCTGCGGCAATTTAGTCTTCAGAGTGCCGCAGACACCTCGTAGACGAAAACAATGTAGTTGCTTCTACACTTTGAGCTTTTGTTATCAAAGCCATTATGGCAAAAACAACGAGGGTTCCGTTGCACTCTAAAGACTTTAGTCTTTAGAATGCCACAAACCCTCGTTGCGGAAAACAATGTAGATGCTTCTACACTTTGAGCTTTTGTTATCAAAGCCAATATGGCAAAAACAACGAGGGTTCCGCGGCACTCTAAAGAATTTATTGTTCAGAGTGCCGCGGAACCCTCGTTGCCGAGAACAATGTAGATACTTCTACACTTTGAGCTTTTGTTATCAAAGCCAATATGGCAAAAACAACGAGGGTTCTGCGGCACTCTAAAGACTTTCTTGTTTATAGTGCCGCGGAATCCTCGTTGCCGAGAACAATGTAGATGCTTCTACACTTTGAGCTTTTGTTATCAAAGCCAATATGGCAAAAACAACGAGGGTTCCGCGGTACTCTAACGACTTTAGTCTTTAGAGTGCCGCGGAACCCTCGTTGCCGAAAACAATGTAGATGCTTCTACACTTTGAGCTTTTGTTATCAAAGTCAACATGGCAAAAACAACGAGGGTTCCGCGGCACTCTAAAGACTAAAGCCGAAGACAATTTAGATGCTTCTACAGTTTGAGCTTTTGTTATCAAAACCAATGTGGCATCAAAGCCAATATGGCAAAAACAACGAGGGTTCCGCGGCACTCTAAAGAGTCTTTAGAGTGCCGCGTAACCCTCGTTGCCGAAAACAATGTAGATGCTTGTACACTTAGAGCTTTTGTTATCAAAGCCAATATGGCAAAAACAAAGAGGGTTCGGCGGCACTCTAGTCTTTAGAGTGCCGGCGAACCCTCGTTGCCGAAAACAATGTAGATGCTTCTACACTTTGAGCTTTTGTTATCAAAGCCAATATGGCAAAAACAACGAGGGTTCCGCGGCACTCTAAATACTTTATTGTTTAGAGTGCAGCGGAACCCTCGTTGCCGAGAACAATGTAGATGCTTCTACACTTTGAGCTTTTATTATCAAAGCCAATATGGCAAAAACAACGAGGGTTCTGCGGCACTCTAAAGACTTTAGTCTTTAGAGTGCCGCGGAACCCTCGTTGATGAAAACAATGTAGATGCTTCTACACTTTGAGCTTTTGTTATCAAAGCCAATATGGCAAAAACAACGAGGGTTCCACGGCACTTTAGTCTTTAGAGTGCGGCGGAACACTCGTTGCCGAAAACAATGTAGATGCTTCTACACTTTGAGCTTTTGTTATGAAAGCCAATATGGCAAAAACAACGACGGTTCCGCGGCACTCTAAAGACTTTAGTCTTTAGAGTGCCGCGGAACCCTCGTTGCCGAGAACAATGTAGATGCTTCTACACCTTGAGCTTTTGTTATCAAAGCCAATATGGCAAAAACAACGAGGGTTCTGCGGCACTTTAGTCTTTACAGTGCCGCGGAACCCTCGTTGCCGAAAACAATGTAGATGCTTCTACACTTTGAGCTTTTGTTATCAAAGACAATATGGCAAAAACAACGAGGGTTAAAGACTTTAGTCTTTAAAGACTTTAGTCTTTAGAGTGCCGCGGAACCCTCGTTGCAGAAAACAATGTAGATGCTTCTACACTTTGAGTTTTTGTTATCAAAGCCAATATGGCAAAAACAACGAGGGTTCTGCGGCACTTTAGTCTTTACAGTGCCGCGGAACACTCGTTGCCGAAAACAATGGAGATGCTTCTACACTTTGAGCTTTTGTTATCAAAGCCAATATGGAAAAACAACGAGGGTTCTGCGGCACTCTAAAGTCTTTAGTCTTTAGAGTGCCGCGGAACCCTCGTTGCCAAGAACAATGTAGATGCTTCTACACTTTGAGCTTTTGTTATCAAAGCCAATATGGCAAAAACAACGAGGGTTCCGCGGCACGCTAAAGACTTTAGTCGTTAGAGTGCCGCGGAACCCTCGTTGCTGAAAACAATGTAGATGCTTCTAAACTTTGAGCTTTTGTTATCAAAGCCAATATGCCAAAAACAAAGAGGATTCGGCGGCACTTTTGTCTTTAGAGTGCCGCGGAACCCTCGTTGCCGAAAACAATGTAGATGCTTCTACACTTTGAACTTTTGTTAGCAAAGCCAATATGGAAAAAACAACGAGGGTTCTGCGGCACTTTAGTCTTTACAGTGCCGCGGAACCCTCGTTGCCGAAAACAATGTAGATGCTTCTACACTTTGAGCTTTTGTTATCAAAGCCAATATGGCAAAAACAAAGAGGGTTCGGCGGCACTTTTGTCTTTACAGTGCCGCGGAACACTCGTTGCCGAAAACAATGGAGATGCTTCTACACTTTGAGCTTTTGTTATCAAAGCCAATATGGAAAAAACAACGAGGGTTCCGCGGCACTCTAAAGTCTTTAGTCTTTAGAGTGCCGCGGAACCCTCGTTGCCAAGAACAATGTAGATTCTTCTACACTTTGAGCTTTTGTTATCAAAGCCAATATGGCAAAAACAACGAGGGTTCCGCGGCACGCTAAAGACTTTAGTCGTTAGAGTGCCGCGGAAACCTCGTTGCTGAAAACAATGTAGATGCTTCTAAACTTTGAGTTTTTGTTATCAAAGCCAATATGGCAAAAACAACGAGGGTTCCGCGGCACTTTAGTCTATAGAGTGTCGCGGAACCCTCGTTGCCGAGAACAATGTAGATGCTTCTACACTTTGAGCTTTTGTTATCAAAGCCAATATGGCAAAAACAACGAGGGTTCCATGGCACTTTAGTCTTTAGAGTGCTGCAGAACCCTCGTTGCCGAAAACAATGTAGATACTTCTACACTTTGAGCTTTTGTTATCAAAGCCAATATGGCAAAAACAACGACGGCTCCGCGGCACTTTAGTCTATAGAGTGTCGCGGAACCCTCGTTGCCGAGAACAATGTAGATGCTTCTACACTTGAGCTTTTGTTATCAAAGCCGATATGGCAAAAACAACGAGGGTTCCGCGGCACTTTAGTCTTTAGAGTGCCGCGGAACCCTCGTTGCCGAGAACAATGTAGATGCTTCTACACTTTGAGCTTTTGTTATCAAAGCCAATATGGCAAAAACAACGACGGCTCCGCGGCACTTTAGTCTATAGAGTGTCGCGGAACCCTCGTTGCCGAGAACAATGTAGATGCTTCTACACTTGAGCTTTTGTTATCGAAGCCGATATGGCAAAAACAACGAGGGTTCCGTGGCACTTTATTCTTTAGAGTGCCGCGGAACCCTCGTTGCCGAAAACTATGTACATGCTTCTACACTTTGAGCTTTTGTTATCAAAGCCAATATGGCAAAAACAACGAGGATTCTGCGGCACTTTAGTCTTTAGAGTGCCGCGGAACCCTCGTTGCCGAAAACAATGTAGATGTTTCTACACTTTGAGCTTTTGTTATCAAAGCCAATATGGCAAAAACAACGAGGGTTCCGCGGTACTCTAAAGACTTTAGTCTTTAGAGTGCCGCGGAACCCTCGTAGCCGAAAACAATGTAGATGCTTCTACACTTTGAGCTTTTGTTATCAAAGCCAATATGGCAAAAACAACGAGGGTTCCGCGGCACTCTAAAGACTTTAGTCTTTAGAATGCCACAAACCCTCGTTGCGGAAAACAATGTAGATGCTTCTACACTTTGAGCTTTTGTTATCAAAGCCAATATGGCAAAAACAACGAGGGTTCCGCGGCACTCTAAAGACTTTATTGTTCAGAGTGCCGCGGAACCCTCGTTGCCGAGAACAATGTAGATGCTTCTACACTTTGAGCTTTTGTTATCAAAGCCAATATGGCAAAAACAACGAGGTTTCTGCGGCACTCTAAAGACTTTATTGTTTATAGTGCCGCGGAACCCTCGTTGCCGAAAACAATGTAGATGCTTCTACACTTTGAGCTTTTGTTATCAAAGTCAACATGGCAAAAACAACGAGGGTTCCGCGGCACTCTAAAGACTAAAGCCGAAGACAATTTAGATGCTTCTACAGTTTGAGCTTTTGTTATCAAAGCCAATATGGCAAAAAACAACGAGGGTTCCGCGGCACTCTAAAGACTTTAGTCTTTAGAGTGCCGCGAACCCTCGTTGCCGAAAACAATGTAGATGCTTGTACACTTTGAGCTTTTGTTATCAAAGCCAATGTGGCATCAAAAGTATGGCAAAAACAACGAGGGTTCCGCGGCACTCTAAAGACTTTAGTCTTTAGAGTGCCGCGGAACCCTCGTTGCCGAAAACAATGTAGATGCTTCTACACTTTGAGCTTTTGTTATCAAAGCCAATATGGCAAAAACAACGAGGGTTCGGCGGCACTAAAAACTTTATCTTTAGAGTGCCGGCGAACCTCGTTGCCGAAAACAATGTAGATGCTTCTACACTTTGAGCTTTTGTTATCAAAGCCAATATGGCAAAAACAACGAGGGTTCCGCGGCACTGTAAAGACTTTATTGTTTAGAGTGCCGCGGAACCCTCGTTGCCGAGAACAATGTAGATGCTTCTACACTTTGAGTTTTTGTTATCAAAGCCAATATGGCAAAAACAACGAGGGTTCCGTGGCACTCTAAAAACTTTATTGTTTAGAGTGCCGCGGAACCCTCGTTGCCGAGAACAATGTAGATGCTTCTACACTTTGAGCTTTTGTTATCCAAGCCAATATGGCAAAAACAATGAGGGTTCTGCGGCAATTTAGTCTTCAGAGTGCCGCAGACACCTCGTAGCCGAAAACAATGTAGTTGCTTCTACACTTTGAGCTTTTGTTATCAAAGCCATTATGGCAAAAACAACGAGGGTTCCGTTGCACTCTAAAGACTTTAGTCTTTAGAGTGCCGCGGAACACTCGTTGCCGAAAACAATGTAGATGCTTCTACACTTTGAGCTTTTGTTATCAAAGCCAATATGGCAAAAACAACGAGGGTTCCGGGTCACTCTAAAGACTTTAGTCTTTAGAGTGCCGCGGAACTCGTTGCCGAAAACAATGTAGATGCTTCTACACTTTGAGCTTTTGTTATCAAAGCCAATATGGCAAAAACAACGAGGGTTCCGCGGCACTCTAAAGACCTTAGTCTTTAGAGTGCCGCGGAACCCTCGTTGCCGAAAACAATGTAGATGCTTCTACACTTTGAGCTTTTGTTATCAAAGCCAATATGGCAAAAACAACGAGGGTTCGGCGGCACTTTAGTCTTTAGAGTGCCGCGGAACACTCGTTGCCGAAAACAATGTAGATGCTTCTACACTTTGAGCTTTTGTTATCAAAGCCAATATGGCAAAAACAACGAGGGTTCGGCGGCACTCTAAAGACTTTAGTCTTTAGAGTGCCGCGGAACTCTCGTTGCCGAAAACAATGGAGATGCTTCTACACTTTGAGCTTTTGTTATCAAAGCCAATATGGCAAAAACAAAGAGGGTTCGCGGCACTTATGTCTTTAGAGTGCCGCGGAACCCTCGTTGCCGAAAACAATGTAGATGCTTCTACACTTTGAGCTTTTGTTATCAAAGCCAATATGGCAAAAACAACGAGGGTTCCGCGTCACTCACTTTAGTCTTTAGAGTGCCGCGGAACTCTCGTTGCCGAAAACAATGTAGATGCTTCTACACTTTGAGCTTTTGTTATCAAAGCCAATATGGCAAAAACAACGAGGGTTCCGCTAAGCACTTAGTCTTTAGAGTGCCGCGGAACCCTCGTTGCCGAAAACAATGTTGATGCTTCTACACTTTGAGCTTTTGTTATCAAAGCCAATATGGCAAAAACAACGAGGGTTCGGCGCGTCACTTTAGTCTTTAGAGTGCCGCGGAACACTCGTTGCCGAAAACAATGGAGATGCTTCTACACTTTGAGCTTTTGTTATAAAAGCCAATATGGCAAAAACAACGAGGGTTCCGCGGCACTCTAAAGACTTTAGTCTTTAGAGTGCCGCGGAACCCTCGTTGTCGAAAACAATGTAGATGCTTCTACACTTTGAGCTTTTGTTATCAAAGCCAATATGGCAAAAACAACAAGGGTTCGGCGGCACTCTAAAGACTTTAGTCTTTAGAGTCCCGTGGAACTCTCGTTGCCGAAAACAATGGAGATGCTTCTACACTTTGAGCTTTTGTTATCAAAGCCAATATGGCAAAAACAACGAGGGTTCCGCGGCACTCTAAAGACTTTAGTCTTTAGAGTGCCGCGGAACCCTCGTTGCCGAAAACAATGTAGATGCTTCTACACTTTGAGCTTTTGTTATCAAAGCCAATATGGCAAAAACAACAAGGGTTCGGTGGCACTCTGAAGACTTTAGTCTTTAGAGTGCCGCGGAACTCTCGTTGCCGAAAACAATGGAGATGCTTCTAAACTTTGAGCTTTTGTTATCAAAGCCAATATGGCAAAAACAAAGAGGGTTCGGCGGCACTTATGTCTTTAGAGTGCCGCGGAACCCTCGTTGCCGAAAACAATGTAGATGCTTCTACACTTTGAGCTTTTGCTATCAAAGCCAATATGGCAAAAACAACGAGGGTTCCGCGTCACTCTAAAGACCTTAGTCTTTAGAATGCAGCGGAACTCTCGTTGCCGAAAACAATGGAGATGCTTCTACACTTTGAGCTTTTGTTATCAAAGCCAATATGTCAAAAACAACGAGGGTTCCGCGGCACTTAGTCTTTAGAGTGCCGCGGAACCCTCGTTGCCTAGAACAATGTAGATGCTTCTACACTTTGAGCTTTTGTTATCAAAGCCAATATGGCAAAAACAACGAGGGTTCCGCGTCACTTTAGTTTTTAGAGTGCCGCGGAACACTCGTTGCCGAAAACAATGTAGATGCTTCTACACTTTGAGCTTTTGTTATCAAAGCCAATATGGCAAAAACAACGAGGGTTCCGCGGCACTCTTAAGACTTTAGTCTTTAGAGTGCCGCGGAACCCTCGTTGCCGAGAACAATGTAGATGCTTCTACACCTTGAGCTTTTGTTATCAAAGCCAATATGGCAAAAACAACGAGGGTTCTGCGGCACTTTAGTCTTTACAGTGCAGCGGAACCCTCGTTGCCGAAAACAATGTAGATGCTTCTACACTTTGAGTTTTTGTTTTCAAAGCCAATATGACAAAAACAACAAGGGTTCGGCGACACTCTAAAGACTTTAGTCTTTAGAGTGCCGCGGAACCCTCGTTGCCGAGAAGAATGTAGATGCTTCTACGCTTTGAGCTTTTGTTATCAAAGCCAATATGGCAAAAACAACGAGGTTTCTGCGGCACTCTAAAGACTTTATTGTTTATAGTGCCGCGGAACCCTCGTTGCCGAAAACAATGTAGATGCTTCTACACTTTGAGCTTTTGTTATCAAAGTCAACATGGCAAAAACAACGAGGGTTCCGCGGCACTCTAAAGACTAAAGCCGAAGACAATTTAGATGCTTCTACAGTTTGAGCTTTTGTTATCAAAACCAATATGGCAAAAAACAACGAGGGTTCCGCGGCACTCTAAAGAGTCTTTAGAGTGCCGCGTAACCCTCGTTGCCGAAAACAATGTAGATGCTTGTACACTTTGAGCTTTTGTTATCAAAGCCAATGTGGCACCAAAGCCAGTATGGCAAAAACAACGAGGGTTCCGCGGCACTCTAAAGACTTTAGTCTTTAGAGTGCCGCGTAACCCTCGTTGCCGAAAACAATGTAGATGCTTGTACACTTTGAGCTTTTGTTATCAAAGCCAATATGGCAAAAACAAAGAGGGTTCGGCGGCACTCTAGTCTTTAGAGTGCCGGCGAACCCTCGTTGCCGAAAACAATGTAGATGCTTCTACACTTTGAGCTTTTGTTATCAAAGCCAATATGGCAAAAACAACGAGGGTTCCGCGGCACTCTAAAGACTTTATTGTTTAGAGGGCCGCGGAACCCTCGTTGCCGAGAACAATGTAGATGCTTCTACACTTTGAGCTTTTGTTATCAAAACCAATATGGCAAAAACAACGAGGGTTCCGTTGCACTCTAAAGACTTTAGTCTTTAGAGTGCCACGGAACCCTCGTTGATGAAAACAATGTAGATGCTTCTACACTTTGAGCTTTTGTTATCAAAGCCAATATGGCAAAAACAACGAGGGTTCCGCGGCACTTTGTCTTTAGAGTGCGGCGGAACACTCGTTGCCGAAAACAATGTAGATGCTTCTACACTTTGAGCTTTTGTTATGAAAGCCAATATGGCAAAAACAACGACGGTTCCGCGGCACTCTAAAGACTTTAGTCTTTAGAGTGCCGCGGAACCCTCGTTGCCGAGAACAATGTAGATGCTTCTACACCTTGAACATTTGTTATCAAAGCCAATATGGCAAAAACAACGAGGGTTCTGCGGCACTTTAGTCTTTACAGTGCCGCGGAACCCTCGTTGCCGAAAACAATGTAGATGCTTCTACACTTTGAGCTTTTGTTATCAAAGCCAATATGGCAAAAACAACGAGGGTTCCGCGGGCCTCTAAAGACTTTAGTCTTTAAAGACTTTAGTCTTTAGAGTGCCGCGGAACCCTCGTTGCCGAAAACAATGTAGATGCTTCTACACTTTGAGTTTTTGTTATCAAAGCCAATATGGCAAAAACAACGAGGGTTCTGCGTCACTTTAGTCTTTAGAGTGCCGCGGAACACTCGGTGCCGAAAACAATGGAGATGCTTCTACACTTTGAGCTTTTGTTATCAAAGCCAATATGGCAAAAACAACGAGGGTTCTGCGGCACTCTAAAGTCTTTAGTCTTTAGAGTGCCGCGGAACCCTCGTTGCCAAGAACAATGTAGATGCTTCTACACTTTGAGCTTTTGTTATCAAAGCCAATATGGCAAAAACAACGAGGGTTCCGCGGCACGATAAAGACTTTAGTCGTTAGAGTGCCGCGGAACCCTCGTTGCTGCAAACAATGTAGATGCTTCTAAACTTTGAGCTTTTGTTATCAAAGCCAATATGCCAAAAACAAAGAGGATTCGGCGGCACTTTTGTCTTTAGAGTGCCGCGGAACCCTCGTTGCCGAAAACAATGTAGATGCTTCTACACTTTGAGCTTTTGCTATCAAAGCCAATATGGCAAAAACAACGAGGGTTCCGCGTCACTCTAAAGACTTTAGTCTTTAGAGTGCCGCGGAACTCTCGTTGCCGAAAACAATGTAGATGCTTCTACACTTTGAGCTTTTGTTATCAAAGCCAATATGGCAAAAACAACGAGGGTTCCGCGGCACTCTAAAGACTTAAGTCTAAAGGGTGCCGCGGAACCCTCGTTGCCGAAAACAATGTAGATGCTTCTACACTTTGAGCTTTTGTTATCAAAGCCAATATGGCAAAAACCACGAGGGTTCCGCGGCACTTTAGTTTTTAGAGTGCCGCGGAACACTCGTTGCCGAAAACAATGTAGATACTTCTACACTTTGATCTTTTGTTATCAAAGCCAATATGGCAAAAACAACAAGGGTTCGGCGGCACTCTGAAGACTTTAGTCTTTAGAGTGCCGCGGAACTCTCGTTGCCGAAAACAATGGAGATGCTTCTAAACTTTGAGCTTTTGTTATCAAAGCCAATATGGCAAAAACAAAGAGGGTTCATCGGCACTTATGTCTTTAGAGTGCCGCGGAACCCTCGTTGCCGAAAACAATGTAGATGCTTCTACACTTTGAGCTTTTGCTATCAAAGCCAATATGGCAAAAACAACGAGGGTTCCGCGTCACTCTAAAGACCTTAGTCTTTAGAATGCAGCGGAACTCTCGTTGCCGAAAACAATGGAGATGCTTCTACACTTTGAGCTTTTGTTATCAAAGCCAATATGTCAAAAAAAACGAGGGTTCCGCAGCACTTAGTCTTTAGAGTGCCGCGGAACCCTCGTTGCCTAGAACAATGTTGATGCTTCTACACTTTGAGCTTTTGTTATCAAAGCCAATATGGCAAAAACAACGAGGGTTCCGCGTCACTTTAGTTTTTAGAGTGCCGCGGAACACTCGTTGCCGAAAACAATGTAGATGCTTCTACACTTTGAGCTTTTGTTATCAAAGCCAATATGGCAAAAACAACGAGGGTTCCGCGGCACTTTGTCTTTAGAGTGCGGCGGAACACTCGTTGCCGAAAACAATGTAGATGCTTCTACACTTTGAGCTTTTGTTATGAAAGCCAATATGGCAAAAACAACGACGGTTCCGTGGCACTCTAAAGACTTTAGTCTTTAGAGTGCCGCGGAACCCTCGTTGCCGAGAACAATGTAGATGCTTCTACACCTTGAGCATTTGTTATCAAAGCCAATATGGCAAAAACAACGAGGGTTCTGCGGCACTTTAGTCTTTACAGTGCCGCGGAACCCTCGTTGCCGAAAACAATGTAGATGCTTCTACACTTTGAGCTTTTGTTATCAAAGACAATATGGCAAAAACAACGAGGGTTCCGCGGCACTCTAAAGACTTTAGTCTTTAAAGACTTTAGTCTTTAGAGTGCCGCGGAACCCTCGTTGCCGAAAACAATGTAGATGCTTCTACACTTTGAGTTTTTGTTATCAAAGCCAATATGGCAAAAACAACGAGGGTTCTGCGTCACTTTAGTCTTTAGAGTGCCGCGGAACACTCGGTGCCGAAAACAATGGAGATGCTTCTACACTTTGAGCTTTTGTTATCAAAGCCAATATGGAAAAAACAACGAGGGTTCCGCGGCACTCTAAAGTCTTTAGTCTTTAGAGTGCCGCGGAACCCTCGTTGCCAAGAACAATGTAGATGCTTCTACACTTTGAGCTTTTGTTATCAAAGCCAATATGGCAAAAACAACGAGGGTTCCGCGGCACGCTAAAGACTTTAGTCGTTAGAGTGCCGCGGAACCCTCGTTGCTGAAAACAATGTAGATGCTTCTAAACTTTGAGCTTTTGTTATCAAAGCCAATATGCCAAAAACAAAGAGGATTCGGCGGCACTTTTGTCTTTAGAGTGCCGCGGAACCCTCGTTGCCGAAAACAATGTAGATGCTTCTACACTTTGAGCTTTTGCTATCAAAGCCAATATGGCAAAAACAACGAGGGTTCCGCGTCACTCTAAAGACTTTAGTCTTTAGAGTGCCGCGGAACTCTCGTTGCCGAAAACAATGTAGATGCTTCTACACTTTGAGCTTTTGTTATCAAAGCCAATATGGCAAAAACAACGAGGGTTCCGCGGCACTCTAAAGACTTAAGTCTAAAGGGTGCCGCGGAACCCTCGTTGCCGAAAACAATGTAGATGCTTCTACACTTTGAGCTTTTGTTATCAAAGCCAATATGGCAAAAACAACGAGGGTTCCGCGGCACTTTAGTTTTTAGAGTGCCGCGGAACACTCGTTGCCGAAAACAATGTAGATGCTTCTACACTTTGATCTTTTGTTATCAAAGCCAATATGGCAAAAACAACAAGGGTTCGGCGGCACTCTGAAGACTTTAGTCTTTAGAGTGCCGCGGAACTCTCGTTGCCGAAAACAATGGAGATGCTTCTAAACTTTGAGCTTTTGTTATCAAAGCCAATATGGCAAAAACAAAGAGGGTTCGTCGGCACTTATGTCTTTAGAGTGCCGCGGAACCCTCGTTGCCGAAAACAATGTAGATGCTTCTACACTTTGAGCTTTTGCTATCAAAGCCAATATGGCAAAAACAACGAGGGTTCCGCGTCACTCTAAAGACCTTAGTCTTTAGAATGCAGCGGAACTCTCGTTGCCGAAAACAATGGAGATGCTTCTACACTTTGAGCTTTTGTTATCAAAGCCAATATGTCAAAAAAAACGAGGGTTCCGCAGCACTTAGTCTTTAGAGTGCCGCGGAACCCTCGTTGCCTAGAACAATGTTGATGCTTCTACACTTTGAGCTTTTGTTATCAAAGCCAATATGGCAAAAACAACGAGGGTTCCGCGTCACTTTAGTTTTTAGAGTGCCGCGGAACACTCGTTGCCGAAAACAATGTAGATGCTTCTACACTTTGAGCTTTTGTTATCAAAGCCAATATGGCAAAAACAACGAGGGTTCCGCGGCACTCTAAAGACTTAAGTCTAAAGGGTGCCGCGGAACCCTCGTTGCCGAAAACAATGTAGATGCTTCTACACTTTGAGCTTTTGTTATCAAAGCCAATATGGCAAAAACAACAAGGGTTCGGCGGCACTCTAAAGACTTTAGTCTTTAGAGTCCCGTGGAACTCTCGTTGCCGAAAACAATGGAGATGCTTCTACACTTTGAGCTTTTGGTATCAAAGCCAATATGGCAAAAACAACGAGGGTTCCGCGGCACTCTAAAGACTTTAGTCTTTAGAGTGCCGCGGAACCCTCGTCGCCGAAAACAATGTAGATGCTTCTACACTTTGAGCTTTTGTTATCGAAGCCAATATGGCAAAAACAACAAGGGTTCGGCGGCACTCTAAAGACTTTAGTCTTTAGAGTCCCGCGGAACTCTTGTTGACGAAAACAATGGAGATACTTCTACACTTTGAGCTTTTGTTATCAAAGCCAATATGGCAAAAACAACGACGGTTCAGCGGCACTTTAGTTTTTAGAGTGCCGCGGAACCCTCGTTGCCGAGAACAATGTAGATGCTTCTACACTTTGAGCTTTTGTTATCAAAGCCAATATGGCAAAAACAACAAGGGTTCGGCGGCACTCTGAAGACTTTAGTCTTTAGAGTGCCGCGGAACTCTCGTTGCCGAAAACAATGGAGATGCTTCTAAACTTTGAGCTTTTGTTATCAAAGCCAATATGGCAAAAACAAAGAGGGTTCGGCGGCACTTATGTCTTTAGAGTGCCGCGGAACCCTCGTTGCCGAAAACAATGTAGATGCTTCTACACTTTGAGCTTTTGCTATCAAAGCCAATATGGCAAAAACAACGAGGGTTCCGCGTCACTCTAAAGACCTTAGTCTTTAGAATGCAGCGGAACTCTCGTTGCCGAAAACAATGGAGATGCTTCTACACTTTGAGCTTTTGTTATCAAAGCCAATATGTCAAAAACAACGAGGGTTCCGCGGCACTTAGTCTTTAGAGTGCCGCGGAACCCTCGTTGCCTAGAACAATGTAGATGCTTCTACACTTTGAGCTTTTGTTATCAAAGCCAATATGGCAAAAACAACGAGGGTTCCGCGTCACTTTAGTTTTTAGAGTGCCGCGGAACACTCGTTGCCGAAAACAATGTAGATGCTTCTACACTTTGAGCTTTTGTTATCAAAGCCAATATGGCAAAAACAACGAGGGTTCCGCGGCACTCTTAAGACTTTAGTCTTTAGAGTGCCGCGGAACCCTCGTTGCCGAGAACAATGTAGATGCTTCTACACCTTGAGCTTTTGTTATCAAAGCCAATATGGCAAAAACAACGATTGTTCTGCGGCACTTTAGTCTTTACAGTGCAGCGGAACCCTCGTTGCCGAAAACAATGTAGATGCTTCT
The DNA here is from genome assembly GCF_026122565.2 of Emydura macquarii macquarii. NCBI lineage: Eukaryota > Metazoa > Chordata > Testudines > Chelidae > Emydura > Emydura macquarii. Next base: position 19,595 of record NW_027131024.1, read on the forward strand.
ACACTTTGATTTTTTGTTTTCAAAGCCAATATGACAAAAACGACAAGGGTTCGGCGACACTCTAAAGACTTTAGTCTTTAGAGTGCCGCGGAACCCTCGTTGCCGAGAAGAATGTAGATGCTTCTACGCTTTGAGCTTTTGTTATCAAAGCCAATATGGCAAAAACAAAGAGGGTTCGGCGGCACTTTTGTCTTTAGAGTGCCGCGGAACCCTCGTTACCGAAAACAATGTAGATGCTTCTACACTTTGAGCTTTTGTTATCAAAGCCAATATGGCAAAAACAACGAGGGTTCCGCTGCACTTTAGTCTTTAGAGTGCCGCGGAACCCTCGTTGCCGAAAACAATGTAGATGCTTCTACACTTTGAGCTTTTGTTATCAAAGCCAATATGGCAAAAACAACAAGGGTTCGGCGGCACTCTAAAGACTTTAGTCTTTAGAGTGCCGCGGAACTCTCGATGCCGAAAACAAAGGAGATGCTTCTAAACTTTGATCTTTTGTAATCAAAGCCAATATGGCAAAAACAACGAGGGTTCCGCGGCACTTTTGTCTTTAGAGTGCCGCGGAACACTCGTTGCCAAAAACAATGTAGATGCTTCTACACTTTCAGCTTTTGTTATCGAAGCCAATATGGCAAAAACAACGACGGTTCCGCGGCACTCTAAACACGTTAGTCTTTAGAGTGCCGCGGAACCCTCATTGCCGAGAACAATGTAGATCCTTCTACACCTTGAGCTTTTGTTATCAAAGCCAATATGGCAAAAACAACGAGGGTTCTGCGGCACTTTAGTCTTTACAGTGCCGCGGAAGCCTCGTTGCTGAGAACAATGTAGA
>NW_027131025.1:0-2053 GCF_026122565.2 Emydura macquarii macquarii
AGCTTCAGAAAACAGGATATAACAGACTGAGATTAAATGTCACCACTACCTTAAGTCAGCACGGGACAGTTCAATATGTCAGTTAAGAAATACAGTTTACAGTAGCAAATGAAACTTATCCTCTTCTAACTTGCATTTACACTGGCCACCTGACCATTCCTCCTCTTCCCCCCCCGCGCGTGAATGCCTCTGGATTTCAGAGCAACAAATGCTCGCTTGTGTGGGTGCACGTGGAGATCTTGAACCCGGGGCCAGCAGTCTGTTGGCCCAGTGCATCAGTCCAGCCCAGGCAGCAAGGGCAGAACAATTCTAATTGGGGATCATGCCAAACTGCACAACCCCTCTGAAGACTGGAGTTGGTTTAACCAGATGCCAGCAGCCCTGGGTTCTGGTTAGTGACAAGCCCACGCCACCTCTTCTCAGACTCAGACACCCCCTTAAAGCCTCCTCGCTGTCCCCCTCCCCTTGCAAGCACTTCCCCAAACAAGGGTGGGGGATACTCACAGGGCCTTCTCTGCAGGCCCACCTCAGTCAGTTCTGGGCACAGCAAGAGTCTCTGCCCTGGCTCCAGTGAAGCCACCAATCACCTGCCTGTTCAAAGCCCCAGCAGGCTCTGAGCAGCAGCTTCTGGCTTCCTAGCACCAGTTTAGCAGCAGCCCCTGATATGGACATAGCAACCTCAGCTCCTCTCCCAACTGAAGCCCACCCCGCCGCACGCGTTCCCTGCACTCCCTGGAAAAAGTCTCTCTCTCTCTTCCCCAAGGCATCCTGGGAGGTGTTAGTCACCAAGGCTGGAGTGCAGCAGCCCACAGGATCTTCCCCACCGGAGCACTCCCGATTAAGTGCAGAGGCCCCTCGAGCAAAGGGTGCCACGCACATTTTATCAGGACAGTATTGACCGGCAAATTATGAGTTTTCGAATGCTCGCTCACAAGGCATCCTTTGTGCAAAGATTATTATAACAGCGTGCAAGGGGGAGAGAGCCAGGGTACAGCCTGTCACCAGCAGCTCCTGCCTTGAGATGGACAAACAGCTGTTAGAGCTGATGGATCCTGATAACAAAGGAGACAAACTTTCCAAGCTGAGCATCCTATCCTCTTGCCAAGCACAAAGACAGCCTTGCTTTGCTCCGTTTTCTCAGAGCAGGTTAGTCAAGGGACCTTTTAACTCTCTATTGCCGAGCATGGAAGCCACACAAAGGGTTGCACAGACAGACCCAAAGTGATTATACACTCTGCCTCAGGCATGGCAGTCAGAACCTTGAATGCAGCAAAGAATCCGCCCTAGGCGATCACCATTGCCTGGCCTGGACTGGAGCCACCATGCACGTCTGCTCAGCTATCCGTCGGAGAAGGTGACGGAGTTTTAAAGCAGCACACACTTCACACTGGCAGCATCCCGGGCGGTCCATCCCGGCTCATCTACAGTGATAAATGCATCATGTTAGAAAATGTGTTCACCGATTCGTTTTAACGAGCATGATGTTAATCATTTTGGCTCAGAACCTCAAAAGGTAGGAGGTGCCTAACTCCCCCTAACTCAATGGGAATTAGGCACCTGACTATTTTTGAGGATCTGGGCTTTTGCCCTTACTTTGGATAAAGACTGTGGAGTTTAAAAACATGTTAGCTGGCCAGGATTAGGGCACCCTCTGTTTACAGTGCTGTTTTACTCAATGCTTTAGAGTAGGTCTTCGCTACAAATTTGCATCAGCACAGCTGCACCAATACGGCTGCGCCGCTGTAGCACCTCTGGTGAAGATGCTGTAAGCTGACGGGAGAGAAGAACTCTCCCATTGGCTTCAGAACTCCACCTCTGTGACAAGCGGTAGCTATGTCAGCGGGAGAGATTCTCCTGCCAACACAGCATTTTCTACATGGGGGGGTTCTGGTCATATAACTACAGGATTTAGGGGGGTGTGGATTTTTCACACCTCTGAGCGATGTAGTTATACCAAAGTAAGTATCTAGTGTAGACCAAGCCTCAGTATTAATGATGAATGAATAAACCCATACTGAATGCAAAAGGACAAATTGCTGAGACAGACCTTCCC